>NW_021680371.1:358742-362841 GCF_001412515.2 Diachasma alloeum | reverse complement strand
TTCTAGAAAATTCGAGAGAATTCAAGGAATTTCCAGAAAATTTGAGGAAATGCAAGGAGTTTCTAGAAAATTCGAGAAAGAAGGAAAGACCATGGACGTATCCACGTACAATTACAACTGTATCAAAGATACAGCCGCCTGCATTTTACATTTATTACGTAAATTACGGGTTTTTCACAATGTTATGTCTTACGTTAGTATTGGTTTAAAATTGAATCGTCCAAAAGTTTCCTGAAATCACGTATTTTCTGCAAGAATTTTAAATTTTAGAAATCACATGTACAAATGAGGATATAATTAATCTTTTATTTCAATTGCGTCGGTTTTATAGAAAAATTGGGTCATCAAAAGTACAAAAAAAATGAAATGGTTGACAAGTATTCTATGTGGATCAATTATACTTTTTTTTTTAATTTAACAATCATGGTTTTGAATAATGAATTGTCTCATCCTGTGATCATATCTTTTAATAGCAAATTATTAATACTAGCCATTATCAATCAGTAATTTTTAACCGTTTATCAATTTTTGATTTATGATGATTAGAATTTTGATGATGGTTTTATTTTGTGTTTAAAAAAAATTATTTTAAAGACGGCTGTTTGTTCAAATTGTGCTGTTGGACTCATTTATTATTGGACGAATTATATTTTTGAATTAGTTTATTATTGGATGAATTGTACTATTGGAGCAATAGTCAATAGACGAATAGTTTTTGGTTCAATCGTACCAGACTCATAATTTGAGATGTTCGTTTTTTTTTTATTTAAGCATTTCTGAACAATTACAGTTTCACGGACGAAAAAATTTCATAGAAAAACCTATCGAATTCGTTAGAAAATTCTATTGAATTTCTATTGAACTGTTCTATTAGTTTTTGGACGATTCTATTAAAATGTTCAATAGAAAATATTCAGTAGAAAAAGTCCATAGACTTCAATTTTTCTATATAACTTATTCTATTGAGATATTTTCTATAGAATTTCCTCGGCTCAAATGTTCCAAGTTTTTTCGTTTGATTTTTTTGATGAGAAGAAACGACAAATAGGATGCAAAAAACTTAAAAAATTTGAGTCGAGTAAATTCTATAGAAAATATATGAAAAGAATAAGTTATATAGAAAAATCGAATTCTGTTAACTTGTTCTATTGAATTTTTTCTATTAAACACGTCAATAGAATCATCCAAAAACAAATNGGACGATTCTATTAAAATGTTCAATAGAAAATATTCAGTAGAAAAAGTCCATAGACTTCAATTTTTCTATATAACTTATTCTATTGAGATATTTTCTATAGAATTTCCTCGGCTCAAATGTTCCAAGTTTTTTCGTTTGATTTTTTTGATGAGAAGAAACGACAAATAGGATGCAAAAAACTTAAAAAATTTGAGTCGAGTAAATTCTATAGAAAATATATGAAAAGAATAAGTTATATAGAAAAATCGAATTCTGTTAACTTGTTCTATTGAATTTTTTCTATTGAACATGTCAATAGGATCAGCCAAAAACTAATAGAAAGTTTAATAGAAATTCAATAGAATTTCCTAACGAATTCGATAGGTTTTTCTATTAAACTTTTTCGTGCGTGTTCACTTGCATACATATTTCTCGTTATAAACATGAGACCATGTGAACTATTTATAGATAGTGTGGTAGCTTAGAACGATCAACAATACACTTCAAATTTTTATGGAACATTTGAGAAGAAACTCGTTAATTATAACAAGAGAGTTTTCATCTAGTCTAATTAGGAATTCTCGTGCATGATGTGGTGAGATGTTGGTTTCTCCGGAAATTCATGGAAGGTTCTAATAAGTCCGAGAAAGGTCCAGAACGTAAGACGAGCCACCACACGTATGAAAAAATCGTATAAGAGTTTTCTATACGGATTGCGTATAGAATTTCTATAGGATTTTATATACGATATTCGGGTATTTCTATACGGATATTTTTCATACAAATTATTTCTATACGATTTCTATAGGTTTGATCCTATACGACCCACTGCCACATGTATAGAAACATTTCGTATGAGGTTGCGACATTTCTCTACGTTTTTCTCTGCAGCGTTTAGATATCTTTCGTATGAAAACAAAAATTTATGGAAAAACTTATGTATAGAAATAATTCGTATAGAAATATCCGAATATCATATACGGAAATCCTATAGAATTTGCATACACAATCCGTATAGAAAATTTCTACACATGATTGAGAAGATCTTAATGTATATCCCTGCAAACAGTTTATTTTACCATTGTCCCCATGTTTTTCATAAATAATGTTTATAACATTCTTTAGGTAGTGAAAAAAAATCTCACAAGATACACTACACAGTTTAGAAGATGATAAATAATGAAATTCCGGCTTCTAGTTCGCGAGTCAATTTTTTGAGAAAACGATTCTTACGATGTGCTTGAAAAACGAATCCGTGGTAGATTGATAAATTTCGAATACTGTGAATTTTTACTGAAATTTTATAGTACATCGTTTCTGTGATATTTAACTGTGAAAAATGGAAATTTCATGAAATCATTCTCATTTGATTCAATCAATTAATTAAAAATTAATTTCTTATTTGATTCAAACAGTTATTGTTGTCTTCATTAACAACATATAAGCATATAGAAAAACCCAATAACTTATGAGAATGCAGTAAATTGATTAAGTCATTCAGAATTTTTCCAGAAATCCATAGAGATTAACTTTTAGGTGGTATTGTCTTGGGAACGGCAGAATCCTTTGATCCTCACCATTTTTTGGTTCTTCAAACTGATTGCCCTTTATATATTACCGTTTCGCTCATCGATAATGGTTGGATACATCACCGAAAATGTCTCATTGAAATATATAAATTTTTTTGTTTTTCGACTTGTGTAGGCGTGCAAAATAATATTTTTTTCCAATGAAAATAGGGAAACTTGAAACAAAAAGAATGAAAATTTAATAAATGCAAGCTTAACTATTACGCACGAACTGCGTTTTTTGATTATTGAAAATCTTGAAAAAGAATTGGAGAAAATTTCAGTTGTTCAATAATTTTTAATGAAGTTTGTGATTTCGTCCGGCCAAACATTAAAATAAAAGAATTTTAAGATGATTAAAGACAAAAAGATTTATCACTGAGGAATTGAAATCGGTTGATTATCGCTGATTAATTATAGGTGCTTAAAAAACCGAAAAATCCGAAGAAATTATTTCTCTCATAAGAACCATTGGTAAATTCTAAAAAAATCGGGAGACTTACTTTTAAGCCCCTCAACCCCAGAAATCACCGACTGGAGTAGAGACAAAAATTTTTTTACTTTCAAAAAATTTCGAGATTCCATTGTCATTTTCCATTTCTCCATGGAAACGGAATGTTTACGAAATTTCAATCCACTCATCCTAAATAAAAATTCAAATTGACGAGCTTCTATTCCCATTGGTCAATGAAATTTCAAAATGGCGCTAAGAAAACGGTCAAATTCTGATGAAAAGTCGCCTTAAGGCGGTATGCCATTCCAAGGCAAATAGGCAAAAGGAGTTAAGCGTTTGCTCTCTAACATTATTGTGTTTATCGTTATTCTACTGAGACTATTAACCGGACGTTTTGACAGGTAGGATATGCATCATATTCTGGTAGCATCGATCAAACTTAGTGCACTCCTTTTCAATCGATTCGGCCAGAATCTTTGCTAAACAATCCCAACGGCTTTGACTGAAATTCAATCGGAGTGAGATCTTTCAACTCCGCTATTTGGAGCAGCAAATTATCGACTAGCAAAATGGATACGACGTGCGTAGGCTAATATTTGCGAAACAAAACAATCGGAGTGGCGTTCAACGAGCTTGAAAATTTCGGGGGGAGGGCAGACTTAAGTTGGGACATACGCCAATCCGTAGGAACCGTTAGCTTATTCTTCATTCCAACGTTTTCATGTGTGTGTGGGTGACTCAACACCGAAGCACCCGTCAATTCTCCTTATTCTACCTTCGCAAGTTAGAGGAACCAACCCCATAATTTCGGCACTGCAAACTATTTTTTTCACCTCCATTTGGTGAGTGAATATTATCAACTGAATTGCTAAGCTGTTGGAGATTTGGGGCTTGTCTGAG
>NW_021680371.1:350665-358019 GCF_001412515.2 Diachasma alloeum | reverse complement strand
AAAAAAAAAAAGACAAATTCGGATAAATATTTACGTTTAAGATTGATAGATTTTTGAGCCCTCAAAAATGATGATTGATAGGGAAGAGTGGGGTAAAACGACTCCTTTTGATTTTTTTCAAAAATGTTAACAGCTCATTCAATTTCAAATAAAATGAAATAATTTTTTTTCGATGGAAACTACACTTCTTCTCCTTTAGAATAAGCCTAGACTGATCTCAATTAAAGAATTTGTTTTTGAGTTATGAGTATCACAAAAAAGTCAAAAGGAGTCGTTTTACCCCACTCTCCCTTATGTAAATTCGGTGAAAATGTCCGAAACTTCTGAGGAAATCAACTGGAAACCTATCCGAAAATCGGGTGACTCTTAGGATCTTCAAATCAACTTGAAGACAGAAAAGGGGTGACAGGAGAGATTATTTTTAATGAAAAATGTGCACAATTGATTTTTCACGTGATTAATGAACATTTTGATATAAATTTCATGACCCCAGGGGAGCGATTTTGCTCGTTTTATGTCGACATAAAATCGTAAATTTCAACCGATGACAGTCCTGAATTCGGAATACTCAACTAGGACTGGTTGAAATTTATGATTTTAGGTCGACATAAAACGAGCAAAATTTCTCCCCAGGCTTCGATTTTTTCGCTAAACAAACAAAAATACTGTTGAAACCTAGGTTCAGTTAAATATTGAACTGGTTTTTCTTTTCCGAGTTTTCGACGATTGTCATTGGAATTAAATGTTTTTTCATCACGCTGTGACGAAAAGTGAACTTTTCGGCACGCTCCGCGTGCCTAAAAGTCCGATTTCCGCCACATTGTGATGAAAAATATTGTTCGTAACTCGTAAAATCTGTCTCTTATACACATCTAGATGNAACGAGTGCAAAAAAGTGTTTTATGGCGAGTGGGTGTTTTATATCACTCGCCTTCGGCTCGTGATATAATCCCACGAGCTAAAAAACATTTTTTCACGAGTTACGAACTATTATATTTCGTAACGAGTGCAAAATAGTATATTTCAGCACGTGTGGGGCAATTTCGTCTTTAACGTGTGTAGGGTTTACAGCATGAGCCGAAGGCGAGTGATGTAACCCACACACGTTAAGGACGAAATTTCCCAACAAGTACTGAACAAAATTTTATGTCACGAAGCCTGAAACCAGCTGAATTAGACACGAGTCGCGAAGCGTCGAGTGTGTAATCCAGGCGGTTTCAGGCATGAGTGGCATAAAAGTGTTTTTTGGCGAGTGGGAAGTTTATATCGCGAGCCGAAGGCGAGTGATATAATCCCACGAGCTAAAAAACATTTTTTCACGAGTTACGAACAATATTTTTCATCACAATGTGGCGGAAATTGGACTTTTAGGTACGCGGAGCGTGCCGAAAAGTTCACTTTTCGTCACAGCGTGATGAAAAAATGTTTTTTGCACTCGTTACGAAATATACTATTATACAGCTAAAAAAAATAGAATTATTGGGTAGCCGTGCCCATTTGCTTTTTGCCATAAAGAGTAAATGAATTAAGCCAGGAATATCGATTCGTGATAATGATTGTCACTAGTTCTTAATAGTATATTGTGTTACAAGTGCGTAAAGAACCACTTTTTCACACGCACGCGTAACACATCTTATTTTTTGTAATACCTGCCGAGTTCACTGTTCGGAACCGTAGTGGGGGTGAAGTGGTTGCTTTTGTGCACGGTGCTTCGCTTTACGCACTCGAAATTCACTTTACGCACGACCTCTGAACTTTGCGCACATTGTGCGTAAAACAACTACCTTACACATACTAAACGGTTTTGAAAAGTGAACTTTTGAGGCAGGTATTAGGGGAGGTTGGAGTAAAATGGACACTTTTGACTTTTTTAAAAATATTAGTGACGGGTTGAAATGTTGATGAAATTTAATAATTTTTTGTTCAATACAAAGAACAATTCTTTCCCTTTATGATGAGCCTAAACTGAGCTCTATTATTACATTTGTTTTTGAATTATGAATAATTTTAAAAAAGTCTCAGGTGTCCATTTTACCCTACTCTCCCCTACAAAAAAATCACAGGGACTTTTATTTATTATGCTGATGAGTTTACTACTATATAACCTCGCTTACACGAGGTAATGTGGGGAAGGGGTACCTCGGATAAACGAAAATTCGGATAATAGGGAAGAAACAAAAAAATCGGAAATTTTAATAATTTTTTATGTATTTGAAATGGTAGAATGAAATTTAATGACGATTACGACTTTTTTCCTTTCTTGCAACACGACAATGTTCGTTTGTTGATTGTCGAAGGTCAACTGTTAATTTTTGGCTCGCAACTGAAGAGCGTACAAAACGTGTTGTAACAAGTTTATGCGGCTCCATCCGTTTATCCGAGTTTTCGCGTATTATCCGAGCAAGTCCGTTGCCTCGGATAACGCGGAAGCTCGGTTGATGGAAGGCCGGATATACGGGGTTGTAATGTAATCCTTGAATAAAAAATCTATTCGGGGTATTGTGTCATTAGATTTTTTATAAATGATGATAACATACATTAAAGATATTACGATAACACTAGATTATATTATATTATATTCTATACTGTACTATATTGTAATACATTATTCATATAATATCGTATACTCAATGTATGTTATTATTGTTATATCGGTTTATTATTTAATTTTTTTCATGTACATTATATTTTATAACACATACAGTCCTCTATTATATATTGTATATTATACATAGTATTTATAATACTAGATCTGTGTATTGATAAGCGGAATAAAGGCTTAAAAAATCTTTACACTGGATTTGTTAAAAGTGAATAATTTTTTGTTGAAAAAAACAAGGTCCTTATTTGAATGCCAAGAAAATAACAAAATGATTTGACCTCAAAAAATCGTCAGAGTAATATTTATGAATTCATTCAGAAGTCTTCAATTAATACTGCTTCTGCAGTTCGAAATGACAATTGGATTTTTTGAAATGTAATGAATCAAGCGAATAAGCCAAATGAAGATCGCGCGCTGAAACACTTTCAAAGTAACGAACAGACACATGAACGTATATACAGCCGCGGTGCTAGCGATTGCTTGATATTATACATCAGTAGTATACCTATATCGCAGCAAATGTATAAAGATCCCACCTAACCTCATTCTATTTTTTTATTTCCAAACGGAAATGTCATACTTTTGTTGTAAAAATAATAATTAGATAGATGCCGTAACCGTATAAATAGGCCACCTAGATTAGTCAATGATCTTATACTTCTAATCCACTTACCAAGTTTTTCTGAAATGTTTACAAACGATTATATACTCATTCGTGTTTTCCCATCCCTACTGCAATTGAACATAAATGAAATATAGAAGACTGCACTAATCGTCTTCACAGGTGTCTATGTGAAGCAACTGCTGAACATTCAGGAATCAATGTCAGTAAATAAATTGAAATGAGTAGAACGCTTTCTCTTTCGAACTCCACGTTCATCATTCTAATGACTTGTATATTTACAGATTTGTATACTACTTTACGATGACAGATTGACACAATTGCCATAAATTTTTACAATATTGTAGCTTTTTTTACTCATGAGAAAAATACGCAGAAATGGCGAATCCGGGTGGCTTCCTTGCCCATCTTGTTAAACTTGTAACTACAATAATATGCATGGGATATCTCGATGAGAACTCTTCTGGCCTTACTCACCGAGCTTTTCAAATTAATTTGGTCCATTCAATTCTGGGGATGTTCAGATTTGGTAAGAGATTCTATGGACACTCCATTTTTATTTTCCATTGTTTTCTCTCTTCACCACGCACGAAAAAATTTAATAGAAAAATATAGCGAATTCGTTACAAAATTCTATTGGATTTCTATTAGTTTTTGGCTGATTCTGAAATGATTCTGAAATGTTTCAATAGAAAAAGGCAATAAAATTTGATTTTTCTGTATAATTTATTCTCCAGATATTTTCTATAGAATTTCCTAGGCTCAAATTTTTCAAGTTTTTTTCATGCTTTTTTTTCAAGAAAATCAAACAAAAAAACTTGGAAAATTTGAGCCAAGGAAATTCTATAGAAAATAGCTCAATAGAATAAATGGTGTAGAAAAATAGAAATATATTGATTTTTTTTATAGAATATTTTCTATTGGACGTTTCAATTGGATCGGCCAAAAACTAATAGAAATTTCAATAGAAATACAATAAAATTGTCTAGTGGATTCGTTGTTTTTCTATTAAATTTTTTCATCCCTGACATAATTTCATAATCATAAACCCGTTCTTCCTTCACGGAGAAAAAAATTATTTTTGCCAAATATCCATTTACTTGAGAGAAATATTTATTTTTTCAATACCGTATTTCTCCTTGAATTTTGAATTTCTTCTCGTTGAAGTATTGATATCCCTCTAATGCTTGAAGAAAAAAAGTGATTCAAAGGGAAAAGAAGGGAAAGGGAAAAATTCATTTAAAAAATTTCCAAGAATACATAGAGAGATTTTATATTACCGGAATGAGATTTCGAATAACTTTTGTTATGTGTGTTTGTTTTGATTATAAAAAACACTTTTCATTCATCTTCAACATAATTCCTCTTCATTCAGTGTTGTAACATGTGAATTAAGGAAAACAAATATATATAAAATAAAAATTAAAATGGATAAAATTAAATTAATCTAATTGTGAAGACGGCAATGGAAAGAAAATCTTATATAAAAAGGAGATGTTACACTTTTATTCCTGAATGTTCTGAAAGAGAAATCGCATGCATGATGATCATGATACTGATTTGATTGATGATATTGGTAATGTTGGTGTAGATCTACGGAGAGATGTTTTCAATCACGAACAATTATATGTAGCTTTTTCGAGAATTCGATCATGAGATCCATTGAAAGTTTTCACAAGACAACAACGAAAAAACGCTAAAGTAAAAAATTGTCTACAAAGAGTTATATCATTGAGCAACTGGTATATATATTTATATATCTGTATAAAAGGAACCGACTTCATCGTATTTAGTATCCGAGATATTTATGGTTTTCCATCGATAACGCCTGTACAAATTGACATTGAATTATTTTCTGATCTTCGATACTAACATCACTTCCAACAGAACATGTGTTCATGTTCAATTGAAGTTTTCATGGATTTCGATATCTCCGACTGATTCTCGATTGAAATTTCCATCCCTTTTCAATAAAAAAAATTCACGCATTTTCAAAAGAAGTTTTCGTCATGTCCCACGAATTTCTCCTTAGTAATACTGTAGAAATTTATATGCGTGATGAATCATATAAAATCAATCAGTGATAGGTGCGCGGAGCGCGCCTTCGATCTCGTAAAATAGAATAGAATAGTATAAACTCTTTTCAATAATTTGTTTTTGAATAATTCTCAATTATTTTCCAGGAAGTACTGGAGGCCTAATGGGTAAACGTAGCTTTCGCGAGTTTTATGAGCGCACATCCAATATTTCAGAAGTCATCCCCTTCGGCATCTTCGCATCAGAAATATCACGGCGCTGTGAAATTGATGACATTCTCCGGCAATCTCTTCTGCTTGTCCTCACACTTTTGCCAATTGTCCATGAAATTGTTCCAAAAAAGGAGCGAACAAAAATGCGTAAACTCATTAATCATTCGATCAATCTACAATTGATGATCATCACAATTGCCTGCCTACAGAGAAGCAACTGGTGTGTTATAAATCTTGTAATATCGTATATATTTAATCGATATTATGCGGAAAACTTTTGCGACTGGTTCGATGTGCCATACGATGTCCTTATACAATACAGCCTGAGCTTTGTTGAAATTTTTTCACTGACAACACTCAATGAATTGTAATATACTTGAAGAACAATTGACTGTATCTTCCGGCCTGAGAGCTCAAATATACAATCCACATTTTTTCAAATCAATTTCTTTATTTTTCCATATCTTACTCTATGTAATTTGAGGAGACCCTTACGATCTGTCCCATTACTTTTCGTCCAATTCCTATTTATCTAAAGCAAATTGGTCCAATAATATAATTCATTCAATAAGAAAATAAATCCAAAATATAATTCGCCCGATAATACATGAGTCCAACGGCCCAATTTGGGGAAACAGTCGACTTTATAATAATTGAAAAAAAAAAAAAAAATGTCTCATCAAAATTCTAATCATCATAAATCAAAAATTGATAAACGGTTAAAAATTGCTGATTGAGAATTGCTAGTGTTGATAATTTTCAATACCATGATTGTTAAATTAAAAAAAAAAAGTACAATTGATCTACATATTGAAGACTTGTCAGCCATATAATTTTTTTTGTACTTTTGATAACCCAATTTTTCTATAAAACAGACGTAATTGAAATAAAAGATTAATTACACCCCCATTTGTTCATGTGATTTCTAAAATTTAAAATTCTTTCCGGAAATACGTGATTTCAGGAAACTTTGGACGATTCAATTTTAGACCAATACTACCGTAAGACGAATTCGTTTTGGATAAAAAAAATTATTGGCCAAATTTATTTCGGATTAATACTACTATTGAACTTAGAATTTTTGGACTTGGAATCCGCGTTGGGCATCTGTCGATAACCGCAGTTTTTTACATGACATTGTAAAAAAAACCGTTATTTACGTAATAAATGGAAAGAATGTAAAAAATCAGCCGGCGTTACAATTGCTTGCAATTTTCGGTTACTAGAATGTTTGATTTTATTCCGACTGACGAAGACGCAGTATTGTACACATAAATATAATAAAAAATAGTATATTATGGCCCGAGGTCGAATAAAACGCGAATTTTTACTTTACTTTGTTCGGTTAGAACGCGGTTCTCGGTACTCGGGGCATGAAATATTATTTGATGTCCCTAGGACCGTAAAATCGCGATTCTAACATTGATTCCCTCAGTTAAATCGCGGTTTCCGGGCCCAGACACATAAAATATTGTATGTCACACGACGATAATAGTATTTCTCGCTTCGCTCGGTTTGATCGCGGTTTACGGGCCTTCTGACGAAAAATTGCATTCATCACACGGTCCAAAAGTATTTTCTGACGAATGTGATTATAGGCCTCGCCTTCGGCTCGGTCTACAAAGCCACATTCGTCAGAAAATACTTTGTGGACCTTGTGATGAAAATAACTATTTCCGGCCTGTTGCGATGGGGTTTTTTACTCGTGTGGCGTTGGCCTCCGAGCCGTAGGCAAGGACTGGCCAACCACACGAGTAAAAAAACCCCATCGCAACAGCCCAGGAACAATATTTTTCTGTAGTGATTTTCAAGTTTTCGAGTTTGGGAAGTATGTAATACCAATTCCCAGACGAGAAATCGTGAGAAGCAGTACAGAAAAGT
>NW_021680371.1:333842-344062 GCF_001412515.2 Diachasma alloeum | reverse complement strand
TTCTAGAAAATTCGAGAGAATTCAAGGAATTTCCAGAAAATTTGAGGAAATGCAAGGAGTTTCTAGAAAATTCGAGAAAGAAGGAAAGACCATGGACGTATCCACGTACAATTACAACTGTATCAAAGATACAGCCGCCTGCATTTTACATTTATTACGTAAATTACGGGTTTTTCACAATGTTATGTCTTACGTTAGTATTGGTTTAAAATTGAATCGTCCAAAAGTTTCCTGAAATCACGTATTTTCTGCAAGAATTTTAAATTTTAGAAATCACATGTACAAATGAGGATATAATTAATCTTTTATTTCAATTGCGTCGGTTTTATAGAAAAATTGGGTCATCAAAAGTACAAAAAAAATGAAATGGTTGACAAGTATTCTATGTGGATCAATTATACTTTTTTTTTTAATTTAACAATCATGGTTTTGAATAATGAATTGTCTCATCCTGTGATCATATCTTTTAATAGCAAATTATTAATACTAGCCATTATCAATCAGTAATTTTTAACCGTTTATCAATTTTTGATTTATGATGATTAGAATTTTGATGATGGTTTTATTTTGTGTTTAAAAAAAATTATTTTAAAGACGGCTGTTTGTTCAAATTGTGCTGTTGGACTCATTTATTATTGGACGAATTATATTTTTGAATTAGTTTATTATTGGATGAATTGTACTATTGGAGCAATAGTCAATAGACGAATAGTTTTTGGTTCAATCGTACCAGACTCATAATTTGAGATGTTCGTTTTTTTTTTATTTAAGCATTTCTGAACAATTACAGTTTCACGGACGAAAAAATTTCATAGAAAAACCTATCGAATTCGTTAGAAAATTCTATTGAATTTCTATTGAACTGTTCTATTAGTTTTTGGACGATTCTATTAAAATGTTCAATAGAAAATATTCAGTAGAAAAAGTCCATAGACTTCAATTTTTCTATATAACTTATTCTATTGAGATATTTTCTATAGAATTTCCTCGGCTCAAATGTTCCAAGTTTTTTCGTTTGATTTTTTTGATGAGAAGAAACGACAAATAGGATGCAAAAAACTTAAAAAATTTGAGTCGAGTAAATTCTATAGAAAATATATGAAAAGAATAAGTTATATAGAAAAATCGAATTCTGTTAACTTGTTCTATTGAATTTTTTCTATTGAACATGTCAATAGGATCAGCCAAAAACTAATAGAAAGTTTAATAGAAATTCAATAGAATTTCCTAACGAATTCGATAGGTTTTTCTATTAAACTTTTTCGTGCGTGTTCACTTGCATACATATTTCTCGTTATAAACATGAGACCATGTGAACTATTTATAGATAGTGTGGTAGCTTAGAACGATCAACAATACACTTCAAATTTTTATGGAACATTTGAGAAGAAACTCGTTAATTATAACAAGAGAGTTTTCATCTAGTCTAATTAGGAATTCTCGTGCATGATGTGGTGAGATGTTGGTTTCTCCGGAAATTCATGGAAGGTTCTAATAAGTCCGAGAAAGGTCCAGAACGTAAGACGAGCCACCACACGTATGAAAAAATCGTATAAGAGTTTTCTATACGGATTGCGTATAGAATTTCTATAGGATTTTATATACGATATTCGGGTATTTCTATACGGATATTTTTCATACAAATTATTTCTATACGATTTCTATAGGTTTGATCCTATACGACCCACTGCCACATGTATAGAAACATTTCGTATGAGGTTGCGACATTTCTCTACGTTTTTCTCTGCAGCGTTTAGATATCTTTCGTATGAAAACAAAAATTTATGGAAAAACTTATGTATAGAAATAATTCGTATAGAAATATCCGAATATCATATACGGAAATCCTATAGAATTTGCATACACAATCCGTATAGAAAATTTCTACACATGATTGAGAAGATCTTAATGTATATCCCTGCAAACAGTTTATTTTACCATTGTCCCCATGTTTTTCATAAATAATGTTTATAACATTCTTTAGGTAGTGAAAAAAAATCTCACAAGATACACTACACAGTTTAGAAGATGATAAATAATGAAATTCCGGCTTCTAGTTCGCGAGTCAATTTTTTGAGAAAACGATTCTTACGATGTGCTTGAAAAACGAATCCGTGGTAGATTGATAAATTTCGAATACTGTGAATTTTTACTGAAATTTTATAGTACATCGTTTCTGTGATATTTAACTGTGAAAAATGGAAATTTCATGAAATCATTCTCATTTGATTCAATCAATTAATTAAAAATTAATTTCTTATTTGATTCAAACAGTTATTGTTGTCTTCATTAACAACATATAAGCATATAGAAAAACCCAATAACTTATGAGAATGCAGTAAATTGATTAAGTCATTCAGAATTTTTCCAGAAATCCATAGAGATTAACTTTTAGGTGGTATTGTCTTGGGAACGGCAGAATCCTTTGATCCTCACCATTTTTTGGTTCTTCAAACTGATTGCCCTTTATATATTACCGTTTCGCTCATCGATAATGGTTGGATACATCACCGAAAATGTCTCATTGAAATATATAAATTTTTTTGTTTTTCGACTTGTGTAGGCGTGCAAAATAATATTTTTTTCCAATGAAAATAGGGAAACTTGAAACAAAAAGAATGAAAATTTAATAAATGCAAGCTTAACTATTACGCACGAACTGCGTTTTTTGATTATTGAAAATCTTGAAAAAGAATTGGAGAAAATTTCAGTTGTTCAATAATTTTTAATGAAGTTTGTGATTTCGTCCGGCCAAACATTAAAATAAAAGAATTTTAAGATGATTAAAGACAAAAAGATTTATCACTGAGGAATTGAAATCGGTTGATTATCGCTGATTAATTATAGGTGCTTAAAAAACCGAAAAATCCGAAGAAATTATTTCTCTCATAAGAACCATTGGTAAATTCTAAAAAAATCGGGAGACTTACTTTTAAGCCCCTCAACCCCAGAAATCACCGACTGGAGTAGAGACAAAAATTTTTTTACTTTCAAAAAATTTCGAGATTCCATTGTCATTTTCCATTTCTCCATGGAAACGGAATGTTTACGAAATTTCAATCCACTCATCCTAAATAAAAATTCAAATTGACGAGCTTCTATTCCCATTGGTCAATGAAATTTCAAAATGGCGCTAAGAAAACGGTCAAATTCTGATGAAAAGTCGCCTTAAGGCGGTATGCCATTCCAAGGCAAATAGGCAAAAGGAGTTAAGCGTTTGCTCTCTAACATTATTGTGTTTATCGTTATTCTACTGAGACTATTAACCGGACGTTTTGACAGGTAGGATATGCATCATATTCTGGTAGCATCGATCAAACTTAGTGCACTCCTTTTCAATCGATTCGGCCAGAATCTTTGCTAAACAATCCCAACGGCTTTGACTGAAATTCAATCGGAGTGAGATCTTTCAACTCCGCTATTTGGAGCAGCAAATTATCGACTAGCAAAATGGATACGACGTGCGTAGGCTAATATTTGCGAAACAAAACAATCGGAGTGGCGTTCAACGAGCTTGAAAATTTCGGGGGGAGGGCAGACTTAAGTTGGGACATACGCCAATCCGTAGGAACCGTTAGCTTATTCTTCATTCCAACGTTTTCATGTGTGTGTGGGTGACTCAACACCGAAGCACCCGTCAATTCTCCTTATTCTACCTTCGCAAGTTAGAGGAACCAACCCCATAATTTCGGCACTGCAAACTATTTTTTTCACCTCCATTTGGTGAGTGAATATTATCAACTGAATTGCTAAGCTGTTGGAGATTTGGGGCTTGTCTGAGAATTAGTTGAGTTTGTAAGGGCGGTTTCGATAGAAGATACCAGAAATCAGTGATCACTTCCACTAACAGCTCAAATGGGCTGAGCCAATTCAACAGAACCCAAAATAAGTGATGTGATACCAGTACATGTCCTTTAATTTTGCTCAAGTTTTATTTCGTCTCCTAGTCACTTTCTACCCTACCCAACGGTGAATTTCTCTCACGTTCGAGTTAACCTAGCAACCAGGTTTTTTTTTTANAATTGATAAACGGTTAAAAATTGCTGATTGAGAATTGCTAGTGTTGATAATTTTCAATACCATGATTGTTAAATTAAAAAAAAAAAGTACAATTGATCTACATATTGAAGACTTGTCAGCCATATAATTTTTTTTGTACTTTTGATAACCCAATTTTTCTATAAAACAGACGTAATTGAAATAAAAGATTAATTACACCCCCATTTGTTCATGTGATTTCTAAAATTTAAAATTCTTTCCGGAAATACGTGATTTCAGGAAACTTTGGACGATTCAATTTTAGACCAATACTACCGTAAGACGAATTCGTTTTGGATAAAAAAAATTATTGGCCAAATTTATTTCGGATTAATACTACTATTGAACTTAGAATTTTTGGACTTGGAATCCGCGTTGGGCATCTGTCGATAACCGCAGTTTTTTACATGACATTGTAAAAAAAACCGTTATTTACGTAATAAATGGAAAGAATGTAAAAAATCAGCCGGCGTTACAATTGCTTGCAATTTTCGGTTACTAGAATGTTTGATTTTATTCCGACTGACGAAGACGCAGTATTGTACACATAAATATAATAAAAAATAGTATATTATGGCCCGAGGTCGAATAAAACGCGAATTTTTACTTTACTTTGTTCGGTTAGAACGCGGTTCTCGGTACTCGGGGCATGAAATATTATTTGATGTCCCTAGGACCGTAAAATCGCGATTCTAACATTGATTCCCTCAGTTAAATCGCGGTTTCCGGGCCCAGACACATAAAATATTGTATGTCACACGACGATAATAGTATTTCTCGCTTCGCTCGGTTTGATCGCGGTTTACGGGCCTTCTGACGAAAAATTGCATTCATCACACGGTCCAAAAGTATTTTCTGACGAATGTGATTATAGGCCTCGCCTTCGGCTCGGTCTACAAAGCCACATTCGTCAGAAAATACTTTGTGGACCTTGTGATGAAAATAACTATTTCCGGCCTGTTGCGATGGGGTTTTTTACTCGTGTGGCGTTGGCCTCCGAGCCGTAGGCAAGGACTGGCCAACCACACGAGTAAAAAAACCCCATCGCAACAGCCCAGGAACAATATTTTTCTGTAGTGATTTTCAAGTTTTCGAGTTTGGGAAGTATGTAATACCAATTCCCAGACGAGAAATCGTGAGAAGCAGTACAGAAAAGTNTGATTGAAATGCTCACCTTCGGCTCGGATTATAAAGCCACATTCGTTGGAAAATATTTTCATTGCCTGCCCTTGTAAAACAGACCGATTATTTCCGACTGGGTGATAAGAAATGAATCGGCGTTAATGATGTTTCTGTCTTTGCTCGTTAAATTCCGATTGGCTGGTAGGTACAGTTTGGAGTTTGAGAAAATTATGAGATTTAATGGGAACAAGGGTATTTGGCCCTTATCGTCCGATTACTTTCCAAAAAAGTGGTCGATAGATCTCATATTACGCATATAAATATTTAAATGAGCAATATGAGATGTGTCAACTACTTTTTTGAAAAGTAATCGGACGATAACGGCCACATACCTTTGATCCTATTAATTCTCATAATTTTCTCAAACTCCAAACTCTACCTACCTACCAGCCAATCAGAATTTAACGGACAAAGACAGAAACATCATTAACGCCGATTCATTTTTTATCAACCAGTCGGAAATAATCGAACTGTTTTACCAGGGTGGTGACATAATATACTATTACATCACATGGTACGATTTACGGCATTTTAAGAAACTCAAAAACATGAGCCGCTGCCTCGTAAAGAGTAAATTTGACGAGGGTCAAAAGTTGCAAAAGACCAAAGTCCAAGTCATCTCCATTGTGAGAATGTCAATCTGATTATCCATTGACCGTTATTGGATTCTCCACTTCATTATTTCGAGCACCGGAAAAGTCCAGTTGGCCCTGAAAAGAACCATTTTGTTCTGAAGAGTTGAAAAAAGCTACCAAAGACAATGGAATTATGTTTGTCATTTAAGAATGCTGAATGAAGGTAGTTAATGTCAAGACAAAAGATGATGACACGACGAATTCAATAGAGAGCAATAAATAATGAGATTGACCCTTGTAAAATTCATCTCTTACACGGTATGACCCTTACGAGGTGTGACCCTCGAGATGTATGATCCTGGCGAGGTATGAACCTCGTGACTTTTATCACCCTCGCAAGGTATAATCCTCGCGAAGCTTCACGGTTTACGATAAAAGGTAACGTCGGCTGGTTTTTTACATTTTTTGACGTGGATACGTCTATGGTTTCAATATGGGGGTCATTTTAGGAAACGGTCCTTATGTGGAGCGCCATCTATCGGAATTCTAGAAAATTCTAGACATTTCGAGGTAATTCGAGAAGTTTCTTGAAATTTCGAAAAAATTTAAGGAGTTTCTAGAAATTTCGAGGAAATTCAGGGAGTTTCTAGAAAATTCGAGAGAATTCAAGGAATTTCCAGAAAATTTGAGGAAATGCAAGGAGTTTCTAGAAAATTCGAGAAAGAAGGAAAGACCATGGACGTATCCACGTACAATTACAACTGTATCAAAGATACAGCCGCCTGCATTTTACATTTATTACGTAAATTACGGGTTTTTCACAATGTTATGTCTTACGTTAGTATTGGTTTAAAATTGAATCGTCCAAAAGTTTCCTGAAATCACGTATTTTCTGCAAGAATTTTAAATTTTAGAAATCACATGTACAAATGAGGATATAATTAATCTTTTATTTCAATTGCGTCGGTTTTATAGAAAAATTGGGTCATCAAAAGTACAAAAAAAATGAAATGGTTGACAAGTATTCTATGTGGATCAATTATACTTTTTTTTTTAATTTAACAATCATGGTTTTGAATAATGAATTGTCTCATCCTGTGATCATATCTTTTAATAGCAAATTATTAATACTAGCCATTATCAATCAGTAATTTTTAACCGTTTATCAATTTTTGATTTATGATGATTAGAATTTTGATGATGGTTTTATTTTGTGTTTAAAAAAAATTATTTTAAAGACGGCTGTTTGTTCAAATTGTGCTGTTGGACTCATTTATTATTGGACGAATTATATTTTTGAATTAGTTTATTATTGGATGAATTGTACTATTGGAGCAATAGTCAATAGACGAATAGTTTTTGGTTCAATCGTACCAGACTCATAATTTGAGATGTTCGTTTTTTTTTTATTTAAGCATTTCTGAACAATTACAGTTTCACGGACGAAAAAATTTCATAGAAAAACCTATCGAATTCGTTAGAAAATTCTATTGAATTTCTATTGAACTGTTCTATTAGTTTTTGGACGATTCTATTAAAATGTTCAATAGAAAATATTCAGTAGAAAAAGTCCATAGACTTCAATTTTTCTATATAACTTATTCTATTGAGATATTTTCTATAGAATTTCCTCGGCTCAAATGTTCCAAGTTTTTTCGTTTGATTTTTTTGATGAGAAGAAACGACAAATAGGATGCAAAAAACTTAAAAAATTTGAGTCGAGTAAATTCTATAGAAAATATATGAAAAGAATAAGTTATATAGAAAAATCGAATTCTGTTAACTTGTTCTATTGAATTTTTTCTATTGAACATGTCAATAGGATCAGCCAAAAACTAATAGAAAGTTTAATAGAAATTCAATAGAATTTCCTAACGAATTCGATAGGTTTTTCTATTAAACTTTTTCGTGCGTGTTCACTTGCATACATATTTCTCGTTATAAACATGAGACCATGTGAACTATTTATAGATAGTGTGGTAGCTTAGAACGATCAACAATACACTTCAAATTTTTATGGAACATTTGAGAAGAAACTCGTTAATTATAACAAGAGAGTTTTCATCTAGTCTAATTAGGAATTCTCGTGCATGATGTGGTGAGATGTTGGTTTCTCCGGAAATTCATGGAAGGTTCTAATAAGTCCGAGAAAGGTCCAGAACGTAAGACGAGCCACCACACGTATGAAAAAATCGTATAAGAGTTTTCTATACGGATTGCGTATAGAATTTCTATAGGATTTTATATACGATATTCGGGTATTTCTATACGGATATTTTTCATACAAATTATTTCTATACGATTTCTATAGGTTTGATCCTATACGACCCACTGCCACATGTATAGAAACATTTCGTATGAGGTTGCGACATTTCTCTACGTTTTTCTCTGCAGCGTTTAGATATCTTTCGTATGAAAACAAAAATTTATGGAAAAACTTATGTATAGAAATAATTCGTATAGAAATATCCGAATATCATATACGGAAATCCTATAGAATTTGCATACACAATCCGTATAGAAAATTTCTACACATGATTGAGAAGATCTTAATGTATATCCCTGCAAACAGTTTATTTTACCATTGTCCCCATGTTTTTCATAAATAATGTTTATAACATTCTTTAGGTAGTGAAAAAAAATCTCACAAGATACACTACACAGTTTAGAAGATGATAAATAATGAAATTCCGGCTTCTAGTTCGCGAGTCAATTTTTTGAGAAAACGATTCTTACGATGTGCTTGAAAAACGAATCCGTGGTAGATTGATAAATTTCGAATACTGTGAATTTTTACTGAAATTTTATAGTACATCGTTTCTGTGATATTTAACTGTGAAAAATGGAAATTTCATGAAATCATTCTCATTTGATTCAATCAATTAATTAAAAATTAATTTCTTATTTGATTCAAACAGTTATTGTTGTCTTCATTAACAACATATAAGCATATAGAAAAACCCAATAACTTATGAGAATGCAGTAAATTGATTAAGTCATTCAGAATTTTTCCAGAAATCCATAGAGATTAACTTTTAGGTGGTATTGTCTTGGGAACGGCAGAATCCTTTGATCCTCACCATTTTTTGGTTCTTCAAACTGATTGCCCTTTATATATTACCGTTTCGCTCATCGATAATGGTTGGATACATCACCGAAAATGTCTCATTGAAATATATAAATTTTTTTGTTTTTCGACTTGTGTAGGCGTGCAAAATAATATTTTTTTCCAATGAAAATAGGGAAACTTGAAACAAAAAGAATGAAAATTTAATAAATGCAAGCTTAACTATTACGCACGAACTGCGTTTTTTGATTATTGAAAATCTTGAAAAAGAATTGGAGAAAATTTCAGTTGTTCAATAATTTTTAATGAAGTTTGTGATTTCGTCCGGCCAAACATTAAAATAAAAGAATTTTAAGATGATTAAAGACAAAAAGATTTATCACTGAGGAATTGAAATCGGTTGATTATCGCTGATTAATTATAGGTGCTTAAAAAACCGAAAAATCCGAAGAAATTATTTCTCTCATAAGAACCATTGGTAAATTCTAAAAAAATCGGGAGACTTACTTTTAAGCCCCTCAACCCCAGAAATCACCGACTGGAGTAGAGACAAAAATTTTTTTACTTTCAAAAAATTTCGAGATTCCATTGTCATTTTCCATTTCTCCATGGAAACGGAATGTTTACGAAATTTCAATCCACTCATCCTAAATAAAAATTCAAATTGACGAGCTTCTATTCCCATTGGTCAATGAAATTTCAAAATGGCGCTAAGAAAACGGTCAAATTCTGATGAAAAGTCGCCTTAAGGCGGTATGCCATTCCAAGGCAAATAGGCAAAAGGAGTTAAGCGTTTGCTCTCTAACATTATTGTGTTTATCGTTATTCTACTGAGACTATTAACCGGACGTTTTGACAGGTAGGATATGCATCATATTCTGGTAGCATCGATCAAACTTAGTGCACTCCTTTTCAATCGATTCGGCCAGAATCTTTGCTAAACAATCCCAACGGCTTTGACTGAAATTCAATCGGAGTGAGATCTTTCAACTCCGCTATTTGGAGCAGCAAATTATCGACTAGCAAAATGGATACGACGTGCGTAGGCTAATATTTGCGAAACAAAACAATCGGAGTGGCGTTCAACGAGCTTGAAAATTTCGGGGGGAGGGCAGACTTAAGTTGGGACATACGCCAATCCGTAGGAACCGTTAGCTTATTCTTCATTCCAACGTTTTCATGTGTGTGTGGGTGACTCAACACCGAAGCACCCGTCAATTCTCCTTATTCTACCTTCGCAAGTTAGAGGAACCAACCCCATAATTTCGGCACTGCAAACTATTTTTTTCACCTCCATTTGGTGAGTGAATATTATCAACTGAATTGCTAAGCTGTTGGAGATTTGGGGCTTGTCTGAG
>NW_021680371.1:319427-328539 GCF_001412515.2 Diachasma alloeum | reverse complement strand
GGCTGGGCAACGTTGTGACGCAGTCAACTGTTGCCAGCCACCCCCATCCACGTTCTAGAATTTGGGACGCACGTGTGACCGGCAGAAAATGACGTTCTTGGGTTTAATACAAAGGATACAAAGGGAGATCTGTTGGGATTAGTCATGGACCTTTCTCGAGAAGTTTACGTCTGAATTTTATGTGTTTATGGCGACGCCAGAAAATCAACAGGCCTGCAATATTTATATTAACTCGGTTTATTTCTTTCGTTTATTTAAACTGTTTATGTTATTTCTCGGATGAATAGAGCTCTGTATTTGAGAGTTGAAATGAGACGTCATTGTCCACCAAAAGAACACGTGCCCAAACTACGCAGTATTGAATTTAATGAAAGAATGGAAATTAAATTATTATCTAATTATTCTGATTAAGGTAATATTCAAATTGACCGCTAGGTGCATACAACGCCACCTAGTTATGAACGGCCAACGACGTAACACAGCCCAGGAATAATATTTTTCTGTAGTGATTTTCAAATTTTCGAGTTTGGGAAGTATGTAATACCAATTCCCAGAGGAGAAATCGTGAGAAGCAGTACAGAAAAACCATTTTCTGACTCATGTGATTGAAATGCTCACCTTCGGCTCGGATTATAAAGCCACATTCGTTGGAAAATATTTTCATTGCCTGCCCTTGTAAAACAGACCGATTATTTCCGACTGGGTGATAAGAAATGAATCGGCGTTAATGATGTTTCTGTCTTTGCTCGTTAAATTCCGATTGGCTGGTAGGTACAGTTTGGAGTTTGAGAAAATTATGAGATTTAATGGGAACAAGGGTATTTGGCCCTTATCGTCCGATTACTTTCCAAAAAAGTGGTCGATAGATCTCATATTACGCATATAAATATTTAAATGAGCAATATGAGATGTGTCAACTACTTTTTTGAAAAGTAATCGGACGATAACGGCCACATACCTTTGATCCTATTAATTCTCATAATTTTCTCAAACTCCAAACTCTACCTACCTACCAGCCAATCAGAATTTAACGGACAAAGACAGAAACATCATTAACGCCGATTCATTTTTTATCAACCAGTCGGAAATAATCGAACTGTTTTACCAGGGTGGTGACATAATATACTATTACATCACATGGTACGATTTACGGCATTTTAAGAAACTCAAAAACATGAGCCGCTGCCTCGTAAAGAGTAAATTTGACGAGGGTCAAAAGTTGCAAAAGACCAAAGTCCAAGTCATCTCCATTGTGAGAATGTCAATCTGATTATCCATTGACCGTTATTGGATTCTCCACTTCATTATTTCGAGCACCGGAAAAGTCCAGTTGGCCCTGAAAAGAACCATTTTGTTCTGAAGAGTTGAAAAAAGCTACCAAAGACAATGGAATTATGTTTGTCATTTAAGAATGCTGAATGAAGGTAGTTAATGTCAAGACAAAAGATGATGACACGACGAATTCAATAGAGAGCAATAAATAATGAGATTGACCCTTGTAAAATTCATCTCTTACACGGTATGACCCTTACGAGGTGTGACCCTCGAGATGTATGATCCTGGCGAGGTATGAACCTCGTGACTTTTATCACCCTCGCAAGGTATAATCCTCGCGAAGCTTCACGGTTTACGATAAAAGGTAACGTCGGCTGGTTTTTTACATTTTTTGACGTGGATACGTCTATGGTTTCAATATGGGGGTCATTTTAGGAAACGGTCCTTATGTGGAGCGCCATCTATCGGAATTCTAGAAAATTCTAGACATTTCGAGGTAATTCGAGAAGTTTCTTGAAATTTCGAAAAAATTTAAGGAGTTTCTAGAAATTTCGAGGAAATTCAGGGAGTTTCTAGAAAATTCGAGAGAATTCAAGGAATTTCCAGAAAATTTGAGGAAATGCAAGGAGTTTCTAGAAAATTCGAGAAAGAAGGAAAGACCATGGACGTATCCACGTACAATTACAACTGTATCAAAGATACAGCCGCCTGCATTTTACATTTATTACGTAAATTACGGGTTTTTCACAATGTTATGTCTTACGTTAGTATTGGTTTAAAATTGAATCGTCCAAAAGTTTCCTGAAATCACGTATTTTCTGCAAGAATTTTAAATTTTAGAAATCACATGTACAAATGAGGATATAATTAATCTTTTATTTCAATTGCGTCGGTTTTATAGAAAAATTGGGTCATCAAAAGTACAAAAAAAATGAAATGGTTGACAAGTATTCTATGTGGATCAATTATACTTTTTTTTTTAATTTAACAATCATGGTTTTGAATAATGAATTGTCTCATCCTGTGATCATATCTTTTAATAGCAAATTATTAATACTAGCCATTATCAATCAGTAATTTTTAACCGTTTATCAATTTTTGATTTATGATGATTAGAATTTTGATGATGGTTTTATTTTGTGTTTAAAAAAAATTATTTTAAAGACGGCTGTTTGTTCAAATTGTGCTGTTGGACTCATTTATTATTGGACGAATTATATTTTTGAATTAGTTTATTATTGGATGAATTGTACTATTGGAGCAATAGTCAATAGACGAATAGTTTTTGGTTCAATCGTACCAGACTCATAATTTGAGATGTTCGTTTTTTTTTTATTTAAGCATTTCTGAACAATTACAGTTTCACGGACGAAAAAATTTCATAGAAAAACCTATCGAATTCGTTAGAAAATTCTATTGAATTTCTATTGAACTGTTCTATTAGTTTTTGGACGATTCTATTAAAATGTTCAATAGAAAATATTCAGTAGAAAAAGTCCATAGACTTCAATTTTTCTATATAACTTATTCTATTGAGATATTTTCTATAGAATTTCCTCGGCTCAAATGTTCCAAGTTTTTTCGTTTGATTTTTTTGATGAGAAGAAACGACAAATAGGATGCAAAAAACTTAAAAAATTTGAGTCGAGTAAATTCTATAGAAAATATATGAAAAGAATAAGTTATATAGAAAAATCGAATTCTGTTAACTTGTTCTATTGAATTTTTTCTATTGAACATGTCAATAGGATCAGCCAAAAACTAATAGAAAGTTTAATAGAAATTCAATAGAATTTCCTAACGAATTCGATAGGTTTTTCTATTAAACTTTTTCGTGCGTGTTCACTTGCATACATATTTCTCGTTATAAACATGAGACCATGTGAACTATTTATAGATAGTGTGGTAGCTTAGAACGATCAACAATACACTTCAAATTTTTATGGAACATTTGAGAAGAAACTCGTTAATTATAACAAGAGAGTTTTCATCTAGTCTAATTAGGAATTCTCGTGCATGATGTGGTGAGATGTTGGTTTCTCCGGAAATTCATGGAAGGTTCTAATAAGTCCGAGAAAGGTCCAGAACGTAAGACGAGCCACCACACGTATGAAAAAATCGTATAAGAGTTTTCTATACGGATTGCGTATAGAATTTCTATAGGATTTTATATACGATATTCGGGTATTTCTATACGGATATTTTTCATACAAATTATTTCTATACGATTTCTATAGGTTTGATCCTATACGACCCACTGCCACATGTATAGAAACATTTCGTATGAGGTTGCGACATTTCTCTACGTTTTTCTCTGCAGCGTTTAGATATCTTTCGTATGAAAACAAAAATTTATGGAAAAACTTATGTATAGAAATAATTCGTATAGAAATATCCGAATATCATATACGGAAATCCTATAGAATTTGCATACACAATCCGTATAGAAAATTTCTACACATGATTGAGAAGATCTTAATGTATATCCCTGCAAACAGTTTATTTTACCATTGTCCCCATGTTTTTCATAAATAATGTTTATAACATTCTTTAGGTAGTGAAAAAAAATCTCACAAGATACACTACACAGTTTAGAAGATGATAAATAATGAAATTCCGGCTTCTAGTTCGCGAGTCAATTTTTTGAGAAAACGATTCTTACGATGTGCTTGAAAAACGAATCCGTGGTAGATTGATAAATTTCGAATACTGTGAATTTTTACTGAAATTTTATAGTACATCGTTTCTGTGATATTTAACTGTGAAAAATGGAAATTTCATGAAATCATTCTCATTTGATTCAATCAATTAATTAAAAATTAATTTCTTATTTGATTCAAACAGTTATTGTTGTCTTCATTAACAACATATAAGCATATAGAAAAACCCAATAACTTATGAGAATGCAGTAAATTGATTAAGTCATTCAGAATTTTTCCAGAAATCCATAGAGATTAACTTTTAGGTGGTATTGTCTTGGGAACGGCAGAATCCTTTGATCCTCACCATTTTTTGGTTCTTCAAACTGATTGCCCTTTATATATTACCGTTTCGCTCATCGATAATGGTTGGATACATCACCGAAAATGTCTCATTGAAATATATAAATTTTTTTGTTTTTCGACTTGTGTAGGCGTGCAAAATAATATTTTTTTCCAATGAAAATAGGGAAACTTGAAACAAAAAGAATGAAAATTTAATAAATGCAAGCTTAACTATTACGCACGAACTGCGTTTTTTGATTATTGAAAATCTTGAAAAAGAATTGGAGAAAATTTCAGTTGTTCAATAATTTTTAATGAAGTTTGTGATTTCGTCCGGCCAAACATTAAAATAAAAGAATTTTAAGATGATTAAAGACAAAAAGATTTATCACTGAGGAATTGAAATCGGTTGATTATCGCTGATTAATTATAGGTGCTTAAAAAACCGAAAAATCCGAAGAAATTATTTCTCTCATAAGAACCATTGGTAAATTCTAAAAAAATCGGGAGACTTACTTTTAAGCCCCTCAACCCCAGAAATCACCGACTGGAGTAGAGACAAAAATTTTTTTACTTTCAAAAAATTTCGAGATTCCATTGTCATTTTCCATTTCTCCATGGAAACGGAATGTTTACGAAATTTCAATCCACTCATCCTAAATAAAAATTCAAATTGACGAGCTTCTATTCCCATTGGTCAATGAAATTTCAAAATGGCGCTAAGAAAACGGTCAAATTCTGATGAAAAGTCGCCTTAAGGCGGTATGCCATTCCAAGGCAAATAGGCAAAAGGAGTTAAGCGTTTGCTCTCTAACATTATTGTGTTTATCGTTATTCTACTGAGACTATTAACCGGACGTTTTGACAGGTAGGATATGCATCATATTCTGGTAGCATCGATCAAACTTAGTGCACTCCTTTTCAATCGATTCGGCCAGAATCTTTGCTAAACAATCCCAACGGCTTTGACTGAAATTCAATCGGAGTGAGATCTTTCAACTCCGCTATTTGGAGCAGCAAATTATCGACTAGCAAAATGGATACGACGTGCGTAGGCTAATATTTGCGAAACAAAACAATCGGAGTGGCGTTCAACGAGCTTGAAAATTTCGGGGGGAGGGCAGACTTAAGTTGGGACATACGCCAATCCGTAGGAACCGTTAGCTTATTCTTCATTCCAACGTTTTCATGTGTGTGTGGGTGACTCAACACCGAAGCACCCGTCAATTCTCCTTATTCTACCTTCGCAAGTCAGAGGAACCAACCCCATAATTTCGGCACTGCAAACTATTTTTTTCACCTCCATTTGGTGAGTGAATATTATCAACTGAATTGCTAAGCTGTTGGAGATTTGGGGCTTGTCTGAGAATTAGTTGAGTTTGTAAGGGCGGTTTCGATAGAAGATACCAGAAATCAGTGATCACTTCCACTAACAGCTCAAATGGGCTGAGCCAATTCAACAGAACCCAAAATAAGTGATGTGATACCAGTACATGTCCTTTAATTTTGCTCAAGTTTTATTTCGTCTCCTAGTCACTTTCTACCCTACCCAACGGTGAATTTCTCTCACGTTCGAGTTAACCTAGCAACCAGGTTTTTTTTTTATTCCATATCCTCGACATTACGTAGCATTTCCAAAACAGAATGTACTAAAGTCTATACATATTCATTCAACTGGTTTCTCGGGTTATTCAGTTATTTATTTTTCATGAAATGAATGTTTTTTTTAAAGTGAATAAGGACAAATCTCCAACGAAAAATGGCGGTCAATGTTTATGCTACAAATGTAACAACCGACAATCTAAGTCGTCATGATATGCTCGCATGGGTCAACGACTGTCTGCAATCATCGTTCTCGAAAATCGAAGAGTTATGCACTGGTGCGGCTTACTGCCAATTCATGGACATGCTATTTTCCAACAGTGTACCACTGAAGAGAGTCAAATTCAGGACCAATTTGGAGCACGAGTACATTCAAAATTTCAAAATTCTCCAGGGTGGATTCAAAAAGATGAATGTTGATAAGGTAAAACAACCTGTACTACAATTTATCACGCACGAAAAAATTTAATGAAAAAACCTATTGAACTTTCTATTAGTTTTGGTCGATTCTGTTGAAATGTTCAGTAGAAAATATCCAATAGAAAAAGTCAATAGAATTTGTTTTTTCTATACAAGTTATTCTCTTCAGATATTTTCGATAGAATTTCCTCGGCTCAAATTTTCTATGTTTTTTGCATTCTATTTTTCTGTTCTTTTTATCAAGACAATCAAACTAAAAAACTGGAAAAATTTGAGCCAAGCAAATTCTATAGAAAATAGCTGAATAGAATAAGTTGTATGGAAAAATCGAATCCTTTTGACTTTTTCTCAATTTATTTTATTTTATTTTATTTCTATTTCCATTTACGTCTTTACAAGTAGATTAATTGAATTTTATCCATTCTTATTCTTATTGTATATATATTTTCCTTAATTCACATGTTACAACATTTAAAATCTATTTTTCCTGTCATATGGTAAAAGGATGTCGGTATTCCTCATTCCTGTGGTCGGATTGCAATTATTATTATGAAAAGGAAATGAAAAAAGGATCAAAAAAGGGTTATCGGCTAGAAAATCAATTTTTTTCCTTCTTTTATGTCGGCAAACGCTTCGAATCACTTTTTTTTGTCGAGTACTAGAGGGATATCAATATCTCAGCGAGAAGCAATTCAAAAAATGCAAAAAGTGGATGAGTGAACTAAAAAAAGTAATTTTTCAATGTCTCCGAAAAGTTTGAAACTCGATTTTTTTTTTGAAGACTGAAAATTTTTAAAAGACGATGATTGGCTAGAAAATGGAGAAAATTTGTTTTCCTTCATTTGTGTCGGTGGAAACTTGGAATTACTGTTTTTTCTTCGAATATGGGTGGGATATGGATAGTTTAGAATTTTTTGATCTAATTTTAACGAGAAGAAATGAAAAAATAATTTTTCCATGTTTCCGGAAAGTTTTAAAATCGGTATATTTTTCCGAATAATGGAAGAATATCCATCAATTCGATTTCTATCCTTGTCTTTTGGTAGCATGAATAGAATAAATGACAAAAATTGAGAATTGGAGACTAAAAAATTTATATGATTATTATTATGTAATAATATTTTCTATGGAACATTTCAATAGAATCGGCCAAAAACTACCAGACAATTGAATGGAAATCCAATAGAATTGTCTAGCGAATTTGCTAGGGTTTTCTGTGAAATTTTTTTGTGCGCGATTCTATTCATTAGGAGTTGCTCGTGGAATTTTTGTGTATCCATGTTTTTCATATTTTCGTATTGAACGAAAAACAAAAAAAAATGGTTCAGGTGATTCCAGTGGACAGATTGATAAAGGGCCGTTTCCAGGACAACTTTGAATTTTTACAATGGTTCAAGAAATTTTTTGATGCCAATTATGATGGCACTGAGTACGATGCATTTGAAGCACGTGGAAGAATTCCATTAGGTTCTGGAGTTGATGGTTGTCATAATTTGTCCAATCCACAATTGGTACCGTTGACAACTCAAGCAAAACCACCTCAGATGCAGCCGAGAGCTCAGATGCATCACAATCAACAGCGGAACATTGCGCAGAGGCAGCAGGGTACATCAACATGTGGATTACAAATGACATTTACTTGTTTGTTGCATGAATGGCTTCTGTTATCTCATTTTATTCATTCATTCTTTTCACTAGCAGTCACATACAAAATTTATCTATTGCCAGCCACCATCACAAGACCACGCGAGGACCACATTTATACATATTTTCCACCTCTTTAATTCTGTTGTTTATTAATTTGATCATTTACGTGTAGAAAATTCAAGGGAAAATCCTAATTCAGTCGTGGGAGACTCCAAATAGTCTTCTTAGATTTATATTGGAGATACCATAGATTTTCCACATGGTTTGTAGCAATGGAAAACATTGAGAAAAAAATACTCTAGGGGAGGGTGGGGCAATATGGATACCGGATTTAAATAATGAGTTAAATTGGATCAAATCTACTGTTCCGACTTCATTTAAAGTTTATAAAAACGAACAAATTGTCGTAAGACTGCGTCGTAGGAGTTGTAAGGTAAAGCAAAAACGGGGNACCGTTATTTACGTAATAAATGGAAAGAATGTAAAAAATCAGCCGGCGTTACAATTGCTTGCAATTTTCGGTTACTAGAATGTTTGATTTTATTCCGACTGACGAAGACGCAGTATTGTACACATAAATATAATAAAAAATAGTATATTATGGCCCGAGGTCGAATAAAACGCGAATTTTTACTTTACTTTGTTCGGTTAGAACGCGGTTCTCGGTACTCGGGGCATGAAATATTATTTGATGTCCCTAGGACCGTAAAATCGCGATTCTAACATTGATTCCCTCAGTTAAATCGCGGTTTCCGGGCCCAGACACATAAAATATTGTATGTCACACGACGATAATAGTATTTCTCGCTTCGCTCGGTTTGATCGCGGTTTACGGGCCTTCTGACGAAAAATTGCATTCATCACACGGTCCAAAAGTATTTTCTGACGAATGTGATTATAGGCCTCGCCTTCGGCTCGGTCTACAAAGCCACATTCGTCAGAAAATACTTTGTGGACCTTGTGATGAAAATAACTATTTCCGGCCTGTTGCGATGGGGTTTTTTACTCGTGTGGCGTTGGCCTCCGAGCCGTAGGCAAGGACTGGCCAACCACACGAGTAAAAAAACCCCATCGCAACAGCCCAGGAACAATATTTTTCTGTAGTGATTTTCAAGTTTTCGAGTTTGGGAAGTATGTAATACCAATTCCCAGACGAGAAATCGTGAGAAGCAGTACAGAAAAGT
>NW_021680371.1:306954-310735 GCF_001412515.2 Diachasma alloeum | reverse complement strand
TTCTAGAAAATTCGAGAGAATTCAAGGAATTTCCAGAAAATTTGAGGAAATGCAAGGAGTTTCTAGAAAATTCGAGAAAGAAGGAAAGACCATGGACGTATCCACGTACAATTACAACTGTATCAAAGATACAGCCGCCTGCATTTTACATTTATTACGTAAATTACGGGTTTTTCACAATGTTATGTCTTACGTTAGTATTGGTTTAAAATTGAATCGTCCAAAAGTTTCCTGAAATCACGTATTTTCTGCAAGAATTTTAAATTTTAGAAATCACATGTACAAATGAGGATATAATTAATCTTTTATTTCAATTGCGTCGGTTTTATAGAAAAATTGGGTCATCAAAAGTACAAAAAAAATGAAATGGTTGACAAGTATTCTATGTGGATCAATTATACTTTTTTTTTTAATTTAACAATCATGGTTTTGAATAATGAATTGTCTCATCCTGTGATCATATCTTTTAATAGCAAATTATTAATACTAGCCATTATCAATCAGTAATTTTTAACCGTTTATCAATTTTTGATTTATGATGATTAGAATTTTGATGATGGTTTTATTTTGTGTTTAAAAAAAATTATTTTAAAGACGGCTGTTTGTTCAAATTGTGCTGTTGGACTCATTTATTATTGGACGAATTATATTTTTGAATTAGTTTATTATTGGATGAATTGTACTATTGGAGCAATAGTCAATAGACGAATAGTTTTTGGTTCAATCGTACCAGACTCATAATTTGAGATGTTCGTTTTTTTTTTATTTAAGCATTTCTGAACAATTACAGTTTCACGGACGAAAAAATTTCATAGAAAAACCTATCGAATTCGTTAGAAAATTCTATTGAATTTCTATTGAACTGTTCTATTAGTTTTTGGACGATTCTATTAAAATGTTCAATAGAAAATATTCAGTAGAAAAAGTCCATAGACTTCAATTTTTCTATATAACTTATTCTATTGAGATATTTTCTATAGAATTTCCTCGGCTCAAATGTTCCAAGTTTTTTCGTTTGATTTTTTTGATGAGAAGAAACGACAAATAGGATGCAAAAAACTTAAAAAATTTGAGTCGAGTAAATTCTATAGAAAATATATGAAAAGAATAAGTTATATAGAAAAATCGAATTCTGTTAACTTGTTCTATTGAATTTTTTCTATTGAACATGTCAATAGGATCAGCCAAAAACTAATAGAAAGTTTAATAGAAATTCAATAGAATTTCCTAACGAATTCGATAGGTTTTTCTATTAAACTTTTTCGTGCGTGTTCACTTGCATACATATTTCTCGTTATAAACATGAGACCATGTGAACTATTTATAGATAGTGTGGTAGCTTAGAACGATCAACAATACACTTCAAATTTTTATGGAACATTTGAGAAGAAACTCGTTAATTATAACAAGAGAGTTTTCATCTAGTCTAATTAGGAATTCTCGTGCATGATGTGGTGAGATGTTGGTTTCTCCGGAAATTCATGGAAGGTTCTAATAAGTCCGAGAAAGGTCCAGAACGTAAGACGAGCCACCACACGTATGAAAAAATCGTATAAGAGTTTTCTATACGGATTGCGTATAGAATTTCTATAGGATTTTATATACGATATTCGGGTATTTCTATACGGATATTTTTCATACAAATTATTTCTATACGATTTCTATAGGTTTGATCCTATACGACCCACTGCCACATGTATAGAAACATTTCGTATGAGGTTGCGACATTTCTCTACGTTTTTCTCTGCAGCGTTTAGATATCTTTCGTATGAAAACAAAAATTTATGGAAAAACTTATGTATAGAAATAATTCGTATAGAAATATCCGAATATCATATACGGAAATCCTATAGAATTTGCATACACAATCCGTATAGAAAATTTCTACACATGATTGAGAAGATCTTAATGTATATCCCTGCAAACAGTTTATTTTACCATTGTCCCCATGTTTTTCATAAATAATGTTTATAACATTCTTTAGGTAGTGAAAAAAAATCTCACAAGATACACTACACAGTTTAGAAGATGATAAATAATGAAATTCCGGCTTCTAGTTCGCGAGTCAATTTTTTGAGAAAACGATTCTTACGATGTGCTTGAAAAACGAATCCGTGGTAGATTGATAAATTTCGAATACTGTGAATTTTTACTGAAATTTTATAGTACATCGTTTCTGTGATATTTAACTGTGAAAAATGGAAATTTCATGAAATCATTCTCATTTGATTCAATCAATTAATTAAAAATTAATTTCTTATTTGATTCAAACAGTTATTGTTGTCTTCATTAACAACATATAAGCATATAGAAAAACCCAATAACTTATGAGAATGCAGTAAATTGATTAAGTCATTCAGAATTTTTCCAGAAATCCATAGAGATTAACTTTTAGGTGGTATTGTCTTGGGAACGGCAGAATCCTTTGATCCTCACCATTTTTTGGTTCTTCAAACTGATTGCCCTTTATATATTACCGTTTCGCTCATCGATAATGGTTGGATACATCACCGAAAATGTCTCATTGAAATATATAAATTTTTTTGTTTTTCGACTTGTGTAGGCGTGCAAAATAATATTTTTTTCCAATGAAAATAGGGAAACTTGAAACAAAAAGAATGAAAATTTAATAAATGCAAGCTTAACTATTACGCACGAACTGCGTTTTTTGATTATTGAAAATCTTGAAAAAGAATTGGAGAAAATTTCAGTTGTTCAATAATTTTTAATGAAGTTTGTGATTTCGTCCGGCCAAACATTAAAATAAAAGAATTTTAAGATGATTAAAGACAAAAAGATTTATCACTGAGGAATTGAAATCGGTTGATTATCGCTGATTAATTATAGGTGCTTAAAAAACCGAAAAATCCGAAGAAATTATTTCTCTCATAAGAACCATTGGTAAATTCTAAAAAAATCGGGAGACTTACTTTTAAGCCCCTCAACCCCAGAAATCACCGACTGGAGTAGAGACAAAAATTTTTTTACTTTCAAAAAATTTCGAGATTCCATTGTCATTTTCCATTTCTCCATGGAAACGGAATGTTTACGAAATTTCAATCCACTCATCCTAAATAAAAATTCAAATTGACGAGCTTCTATTCCCATTGGTCAATGAAATTTCAAAATGGCGCTAAGAAAACGGTCAAATTCTGATGAAAAGTCGCCTTAAGGCGGTATGCCATTCCAAGGCAAATAGGCAAAAGGAGTTAAGCGTTTGCTCTCTAACATTATTGTGTTTATCGTTATTCTACTGAGACTATTAACCGGACGTTTTGACAGGTAGGATATGCATCATATTCTGGTAGCATCGATCAAACTTAGTGCACTCCTTTTCAATCGATTCGGCCAGAATCTTTGCTAAACAATCCCAACGGCTTTGACTGAAATTCAATCGGAGTGAGATCTTTCAACTCCGCTATTTGGAGCAGCAAATTATCGACTAGCAAAATGGATACGACGTGCGTAGGCTAATATTTGCGAAACAAAACAATCGGAGTGGCGTTCAACGAGCTTGAAAATTTCGGGGGGAGGGCAGACTTAAGTTGGGACATACGCCAATCCGTAGGAACCGTTAGCTTATTCTTCATTCCAACGTTTTCATGTGTGTGTGGGTGACTCAACACCGAAGCACCCGTCAATTCTCCTTATTCTACCTTCGCAAGTTAGAGGAACCAACCCCATAATTTCGGCACTGCAAACTATTTTTTTCACCTCCATTTGGTGAGTGAATATTATCAACTGAATTGCTAAGCTGTTGGAGATTTGGGGCTTGTCTGAG
>NW_021680371.1:287923-302174 GCF_001412515.2 Diachasma alloeum | reverse complement strand
GGCTGGGCAACGTTGTGACGCAGTCAACTGTTGCCAGCCACCCCCATCCACGTTCTAGAATTTGGGACGCACGTGTGACCGGCAGAAAATGACGTTCTTGGGTTTAATACAAAGGATACAAAGGGAGATCTGTTGGGATTAGTCATGGACCTTTCTCGAGAAGTTTACGTCTGAATTTTATGTGTTTATGGCGACGCCAGAAAATCAACAGGCCTGCAATATTTATATTAACTCGGTTTATTTCTTTCGTTTATTTAAACTGTTTATGTTATTTCTCGGATGAATAGAGCTCTGTATTTGAGAGTTGAAATGAGACGTCATTGTCCACCAAAAGAACACGTGCCCAAACTACGCAGTATTGAATTTAATGAAAGAATGGAAATTAAATTATTATCTAATTATTCTGATTAAGGTAATATTCAAATTGACCGCTAGGTGCATACAACGCCACCTAGTTATGAACGGCCAACGACGTAACACAGCCCAGGAATAATATTTTTCTGTAGTGATTTTCAAATTTTCGAGTTTGGGAAGTATGTAATACCAATTCCCAGAGGAGAAATCGTGAGAAGCAGTACAGAAAAACCATTTTCTGACTCATGTGATTGAAATGCTCACCTTCGGCTCGGATTATAAAGCCACATTCGTTGGAAAATATTTTCATTGCCTGCCCTTGTAAAACAGACCGATTATTTCCGACTGGGTGATAAGAAATGAATCGGCGTTAATGATGTTTCTGTCTTTGCTCGTTAAATTCCGATTGGCTGGTAGGTACAGTTTGGAGTTTGAGAAAATTATGAGATTTAATGGGAACAAGGGTATTTGGCCCTTATCGTCCGATTACTTTCCAAAAAAGTGGTCGATAGATCTCATATTACGCATATAAATATTTAAATGAGCAATATGAGATGTGTCAACTACTTTTTTGAAAAGTAATCGGACGATAACGGCCACATACCTTTGATCCTATTAATTCTCATAATTTTCTCAAACTCCAAACTCTACCTACCTACCAGCCAATCAGAATTTAACGGACAAAGACAGAAACATCATTAACGCCGATTCATTTTTTATCAACCAGTCGGAAATAATCGAACTGTTTTACCAGGGTGGTGACATAATATACTATTACATCACATGGTACGATTTACGGCATTTTAAGAAACTCAAAAACATGAGCCGCTGCCTCGTAAAGAGTAAATTTGACGAGGGTCAAAAGTTGCAAAAGACCAAAGTCCAAGTCATCTCCATTGTGAGAATGTCAATCTGATTATCCATTGACCGTTATTGGATTCTCCACTTCATTATTTCGAGCACCGGAAAAGTCCAGTTGGCCCTGAAAAGAACCATTTTGTTCTGAAGAGTTGAAAAAAGCTACCAAAGACAATGGAATTATGTTTGTCATTTAAGAATGCTGAATGAAGGTAGTTAATGTCAAGACAAAAGATGATGACACGACGAATTCAATAGAGAGCAATAAATAATGAGATTGACCCTTGTAAAATTCATCTCTTACACGGTATGACCCTTACGAGGTGTGACCCTCGAGATGTATGATCCTGGCGAGGTATGAACCTCGTGACTTTTATCACCCTCGCAAGGTATAATCCTCGCGAAGCTTCACGGTTTACGATAAAAGGTAACGTCGGCTGGTTTTTTACATTTTTTGACGTGGATACGTCTATGGTTTCAATATGGGGGTCATTTTAGGAAACGGTCCTTATGTGGAGCGCCATCTATCGGAATTCTAGAAAATTCTAGACATTTCGAGGTAATTCGAGAAGTTTCTTGAAATTTCGAAAAAATTTAAGGAGTTTCTAGAAATTTCGAGGAAATTCAGGGAGTTTCTAGAAAATTCGAGAGAATTCAAGGAATTTCCAGAAAATTTGAGGAAATGCAAGGAGTTTCTAGAAAATTCGAGAAAGAAGGAAAGACCATGGACGTATCCACGTACAATTACAACTGTATCAAAGATACAGCCGCCTGCATTTTACATTTATTACGTAAATTACGGGTTTTTCACAATGTTATGTCTTACGTTAGTATTGGTTTAAAATTGAATCGTCCAAAAGTTTCCTGAAATCACGTATTTTCTGCAAGAATTTTAAATTTTAGAAATCACATGTACAAATGAGGATATAATTAATCTTTTATTTCAATTGCGTCGGTTTTATAGAAAAATTGGGTCATCAAAAGTACAAAAAAAATGAAATGGTTGACAAGTATTCTATGTGGATCAATTATACTTTTTTTTTTAATTTAACAATCATGGTTTTGAATAATGAATTGTCTCATCCTGTGATCATATCTTTTAATAGCAAATTATTAATACTAGCCATTATCAATCAGTAATTTTTAACCGTTTATCAATTTTTGATTTATGATGATTAGAATTTTGATGATGGTTTTATTTTGTGTTTAAAAAAAATTATTTTAAAGACGGCTGTTTGTTCAAATTGTGCTGTTGGACTCATTTATTATTGGACGAATTATATTTTTGAATTAGTTTATTATTGGATGAATTGTACTATTGGAGCAATAGTCAATAGACGAATAGTTTTTGGTTCAATCGTACCAGACTCATAATTTGAGATGTTCGTTTTTTTTTTATTTAAGCATTTCTGAACAATTACAGTTTCACGGACGAAAAAATTTCATAGAAAAACCTATCGAATTCGTTAGAAAATTCTATTGAATTTCTATTGAACTGTTCTATTAGTTTTTGGACGATTCTATTAAAATGTTCAATAGAAAATATTCAGTAGAAAAAGTCCATAGACTTCAATTTTTCTATATAACTTATTCTATTGAGATATTTTCTATAGAATTTCCTCGGCTCAAATGTTCCAAGTTTTTTCGTTTGATTTTTTTGATGAGAAGAAACGACAAATAGGATGCAAAAAACTTAAAAAATTTGAGTCGAGTAAATTCTATAGAAAATATATGAAAAGAATAAGTTATATAGAAAAATCGAATTCTGTTAACTTGTTCTATTGAATTTTTTCTATTGAACATGTCAATAGGATCAGCCAAAAACTAATAGAAAGTTTAATAGAAATTCAATAGAATTTCCTAACGAATTCGATAGGTTTTTCTATTAAACTTTTTCGTGCGTGTTCACTTGCATACATATTTCTCGTTATAAACATGAGACCATGTGAACTATTTATAGATAGTGTGGTAGCTTAGAACGATCAACAATACACTTCAAATTTTTATGGAACATTTGAGAAGAAACTCGTTAATTATAACAAGAGAGTTTTCATCTAGTCTAATTAGGAATTCTCGTGCATGATGTGGTGAGATGTTGGTTTCTCCGGAAATTCATGGAAGGTTCTAATAAGTCCGAGAAAGGTCCAGAACGTAAGACGAGCCACCACACGTATGAAAAAATCGTATAAGAGTTTTCTATACGGATTGCGTATAGAATTTCTATAGGATTTTATATACGATATTCGGGTATTTCTATACGGATATTTTTCATACAAATTATTTCTATACGATTTCTATAGGTTTGATCCTATACGACCCACTGCCACATGTATAGAAACATTTCGTATGAGGTTGCGACATTTCTCTACGTTTTTCTCTGCAGCGTTTAGATATCTTTCGTATGAAAACAAAAATTTATGGAAAAACTTATGTATAGAAATAATTCGTATAGAAATATCCGAATATCATATACGGAAATCCTATAGAATTTGCATACACAATCCGTATAGAAAATTTCTACACATGATTGAGAAGATCTTAATGTATATCCCTGCAAACAGTTTATTTTACCATTGTCCCCATGTTTTTCATAAATAATGTTTATAACATTCTTTAGGTAGTGAAAAAAAATCTCACAAGATACACTACACAGTTTAGAAGATGATAAATAATGAAATTCCGGCTTCTAGTTCGCGAGTCAATTTTTTGAGAAAACGATTCTTACGATGTGCTTGAAAAACGAATCCGTGGTAGATTGATAAATTTCGAATACTGTGAATTTTTACTGAAATTTTATAGTACATCGTTTCTGTGATATTTAACTGTGAAAAATGGAAATTTCATGAAATCATTCTCATTTGATTCAATCAATTAATTAAAAATTAATTTCTTATTTGATTCAAACAGTTATTGTTGTCTTCATTAACAACATATAAGCATATAGAAAAACCCAATAACTTATGAGAATGCAGTAAATTGATTAAGTCATTCAGAATTTTTCCAGAAATCCATAGAGATTAACTTTTAGGTGGTATTGTCTTGGGAACGGCAGAATCCTTTGATCCTCACCATTTTTTGGTTCTTCAAACTGATTGCCCTTTATATATTACCGTTTCGCTCATCGATAATGGTTGGATACATCACCGAAAATGTCTCATTGAAATATATAAATTTTTTTGTTTTTCGACTTGTGTAGGCGTGCAAAATAATATTTTTTTCCAATGAAAATAGGGAAACTTGAAACAAAAAGAATGAAAATTTAATAAATGCAAGCTTAACTATTACGCACGAACTGCGTTTTTTGATTATTGAAAATCTTGAAAAAGAATTGGAGAAAATTTCAGTTGTTCAATAATTTTTAATGAAGTTTGTGATTTCGTCCGGCCAAACATTAAAATAAAAGAATTTTAAGATGATTAAAGACAAAAAGATTTATCACTGAGGAATTGAAATCGGTTGATTATCGCTGATTAATTATAGGTGCTTAAAAAACCGAAAAATCCGAAGAAATTATTTCTCTCATAAGAACCATTGGTAAATTCTAAAAAAATCGGGAGACTTACTTTTAAGCCCCTCAACCCCAGAAATCACCGACTGGAGTAGAGACAAAAATTTTTTTACTTTCAAAAAATTTCGAGATTCCATTGTCATTTTCCATTTCTCCATGGAAACGGAATGTTTACGAAATTTCAATCCACTCATCCTAAATAAAAATTCAAATTGACGAGCTTCTATTCCCATTGGTCAATGAAATTTCAAAATGGCGCTAAGAAAACGGTCAAATTCTGATGAAAAGTCGCCTTAAGGCGGTATGCCATTCCAAGGCAAATAGGCAAAAGGAGTTAAGCGTTTGCTCTCTAACATTATTGTGTTTATCGTTATTCTACTGAGACTATTAACCGGACGTTTTGACAGGTAGGATATGCATCATATTCTGGTAGCATCGATCAAACTTAGTGCACTCCTTTTCAATCGATTCGGCCAGAATCTTTGCTAAACAATCCCAACGGCTTTGACTGAAATTCAATCGGAGTGAGATCTTTCAACTCCGCTATTTGGAGCAGCAAATTATCGACTAGCAAAATGGATACGACGTGCGTAGGCTAATATTTGCGAAACAAAACAATCGGAGTGGCGTTCAACGAGCTTGAAAATTTCGGGGGGAGGGCAGACTTAAGTTGGGACATACGCCAATCCGTAGGAACCGTTAGCTTATTCTTCATTCCAACGTTTTCATGTGTGTGTGGGTGACTCAACACCGAAGCACCCGTCAATTCTCCTTATTCTACCTTCGCAAGTTAGAGGAACCAACCCCATAATTTCGGCACTGCAAACTATTTTTTTCACCTCCATTTGGTGAGTGAATATTATCAACTGAATTGCTAAGCTGTTGGAGATTTGGGGCTTGTCTGAGGATTAGTTGAGTTTGTAAGGGCGATTTCGATAGAAGATACCAGAAATCAGTGATCACTTCCACTAACAGCTCAAATGGGCTGAGCCAATTCAACAGAACCCAAAATAAGTGATGTGATACCAGTACATGTCCTTTAATTTTGCTCAAGTTTTATTTCGTCTCCTAGTCACTTTCTACCCTACCCAACGGTGAATTTCTCTCACGTTCGAGTTAACCTAGCAACCAGGTTTTTTTTTTATTCCATATCCTCGACATTACGTAGCATTTCCAAAACAGAATGTACTAAAGTCTATACATATTCATTCAACTGGTTTCTCGGGTTATTCAGTTATTTATTTTTCATGAAATGAATGTTTTTTTTAAAGTGAATAAGGACAAATCTCCAACGAAAAATGGCGGTCAATGTTTATGCTACAAATGTAACAACCGACAATCTAAGTCGTCATGATATGCTCGCATGGGTCAACGACTGTCTGCAATCATCGTTCTCGAAAATCGAAGAGTTATGCACTGGTGCGGCTTACTGCCAATTCATGGACATGCTATTTTCCAACAGTGTACCACTGAAGAGAGTCAAATTCAGGACCAATTTGGAGCACGAGTACATTCAAAATTTCAAAATTCTCCAGGGTGGATTCAAAAAGATGAATGTTGATAAGGTAAAACAACCTGTACTACAATTTATCACGCACGAAAAAATTTAATGAAAAAACCTATTGAACTTTCTATTAGTTTTGGTCGATTCTGTTGAAATGTTCAGTAGAAAATATCCAATAGAAAAAGTCAATAGAATTTGTTTTTTCTATACAAGTTATTCTCTTCAGATATTTTCGATAGAATTTCCTCGGCTCAAATTTTCTATGTTTTTTGCATTCTATTTTTCTGTTCTTTTTATCAAGACAATCAAACTAAAAAACTGGAAAAATTTGAGCCAAGCAAATTCTATAGAAAATAGCTGAATAGAATAAGTTGTATGGAAAAATCGAATCCTTTTGACTTTTTCTCAATTTATTTTATTTTATTTTATTTCTATTTCCATTTACGTCTTTACAAGTAGATTAATTGAATTTTATCCATTCTTATTCTTATTGTATATATATTTTCCTTAATTCACATGTTACAACATTTAAAATCTATTTTTCCTGTCATATGGTAAAAGGATGTCGGTATTCCTCATTCCTGTGGTCGGATTGCAATTATTATTATGAAAAGGAAATGAAAAAAGGATCAAAAAAGGGTTATCGGCTAGAAAATCAATTTTTTTCCTTCTTTTATGTCGGCAAACGCTTCGAATCACTTTTTTTTGTCGAGTACTAGAGGGATATCAATATCTCAGCGAGAAGCAATTCAAAAAATGCAAAAAGTGGATGAGTGAACTAAAAAAAGTAATTTTTCAATGTCTCCGAAAAGTTTGAAACTCGATTTTTTTTTTGAAGACTGAAAATTTTTAAAAGACGATGATTGGCTAGAAAATGGAGAAAATTTGTTTTCCTTCATTTGTGTCGGTGGAAACTTGGAATTACTGTTTTTTCTTCGAATATGGGTGGGATATGGATAGTTTAGAATTTTTTGATCTAATTTTAACGAGAAGAAATGAAAAAATAATTTTTCCATGTTTCCGGAAAGTTTTAAAATCGGTATATTTTTCCGAATAATGGAAGAATATCCATCAATTCGATTTCTATCCTTGTCTTTTGGTAGCATGAATAGAATAAATGACAAAAATTGAGAATTGGAGACTAAAAAATTTATATGATTATTATTATGTAATAATATTTTCTATGGAACATTTCAATAGAATCGGCCAAAAACTACCAGACAATTGAATGGAAATCCAATAGAATTGTCTAGCGAATTTGCTAGGGTTTTCTGTGAAATTTTTTTGTGCGCGATTCTATTCATTAGGAGTTGCTCGTGGAATTTTTGTGTATCCATGTTTTTCATATTTTCGTATTGAACGAAAAACAAAAAAAAATGGTTCAGGTGATTCCAGTGGACAGATTGATAAAGGGCCGTTTCCAGGACAACTTTGAATTTTTACAATGGTTCAAGAAATTTTTTGATGCCAATTATGATGGCACTGAGTACGATGCATTTGAAGCACGTGGAAGAATTCCATTAGGTTCTGGAGTTGATGGTTGTCATAATTTGTCCAATCCACAATTGGTACCGTTGACAACTCAAGCAAAACCACCTCAGATGCAGCCGAGAGCTCAGATGCATCACAATCAACAGCGGAACATTGCGCAGAGGCAGCAGGGTACATCAACATGTGGATTACAAATGACATTTACTTGTTTGTTGCATGAATGGCTTCTGTTATCTCATTTTATTCATTCATTCTTTTCACTAGCAGTCACATACAAAATTTATCTATTGCCAGCCACCATCACAAGACCACGCGAGGACCACATTTATACATATTTTCCACCTCTTTAATTCTGTTGTTTATTAATTTGATCATTTACGTGTAGAAAATTCAAGGGAAAATCCTAATTCAGTCGTGGGAGACTCCAAATAGTCTTCTTAGATTTATATTGGAGATACCATAGATTTTCCACATGGTTTGTAGCAATGGAAAACATTGAGAAAAAAATACTCTAGGGGAGGGTGGGGCAATATGGATACCGGATTTAAATAATGAGTTAAATTGGATCAAATCTACTGTTCCGACTTCATTTAAAGTTTATAAAAACGAACAAATTGTCGTAAGACTGCGTCGTAGGAGTTGTAAGGTAAAGCAAAAACGGGGTAAAATGGACACTTTGATTTCTTCCTCAATTTCTTATTTATCAATATTATTCAATTTCTGGAATTAGTCATGACTCCGATTTTCAAATTGAAAAAAAAACTCATTTCCTTTCTAAGTAAAAATTAGCCATCTTACGAATTTCGCATAAGGACAAGAGGTCAGTTGTATAGGGCGTGTCATTGTTCATTGAAAAAAAAAAATAATTTCAAAGTTATTTCAATAGTAAAACAGGAAGTCTAAAGCTACTCTATATTTTAAAGTTTAATGTAAAATTTAATAGATTTGATGTTTATTTGTTAATATCTCTTCCAACTCTAATTTCTCTCTATAAAAAAATACCCACACAATTCTGTTGGAAAATACCTGTCGAAATTTTTTTTGACTTTTTGAATAAGATCATTTTTCGGCTGTGAACTTTGGCAAGAAGCAATTTCTAAAAATTCGATCATTGAAAATTTTTTGAGTGTCCATGTCAGTCCATCTTATATGGATTTATCAGGTGTCCAGATTGCCCAATGAAACAATTTTTAAAAATTTGAATTTTGAAAAAAAAAATTTTCTTTCATAAAAAAAATTGAAAGAAAAATCCGTAAAATTTATGCTGAGGAATTTTAACATTGTTCAACTAGATTTTTTCAGTTGAAAAATTCGTGGAACAATTGCAAAATTTCTCGTAGACATCGCTACAAAACAATTAGAATTAGATAAAAAAAAGTTACAATTTTCTTTTGAATTTTCTCATACATTTTTTCAACTTGTTTTCATGCTTTGTTTGTATTTTGTTTGCACATTTTGTTTTTTTTTGCCGTAATTTGCAGATCGTCCCAATTGATAGGCTCACAAAAGGCCGTTTTCAAGACAACTTTGAGTTCTTACAATGGTTCAAGAAATTCTTTGATGCTAACTACTCCGGTAACGAGGGCTATGATGCTCTAGCGATGCGCGGCGGTGAACCCATGGGTAGCGGCGGTAATAATGCACCAAGAGGTAGCGGGTTGGCGAAACGTACATCACCACGCGATCCGCCAGCGACCAAACCATTAGCACGTACCGGTACTAAATTATTCACTTTTCACATGGCCAGAGTTACTAAGTATACGATACCCTTGAACAATTCCTATCTCAGGTTTTTTAATTCTACAATTTATGTCAACATGTAAAACAGCTGATCATTGGTAGGATACGCGGTTATTCATCTTCCCGTGAGCAGGATACTTTCATTCAGTTCACATATTAATGCACCCATTTTTTTCTTCATCACGTTATTATTCACTCGTCTAAGGGGATTTCATTCCCTCGAGGGTGGTCCTGTATGATTTTGGATTTTGTAAATTTGTATGCAAGTTTTATGGAACTTTATTGTAGGGATTGAGAGGATTATCAACTATATGTATTATTTTTTATAATTTAACTTCCAATTTGGTTGACGATGTCCGAATACTTTGCCATTCTGATACTTATAATGGAATATTGACAAGGAAAAAAAAAATTATAACTTCCAGTCAAAAATTTGCCAATCTTGAAACTATTGTGCTGAAATCTAGCGAACAGAAAATGTGGAAACAAGTAGATTTTTTATTCATTAGAAAATTTTGTCGGAAATTAAGGGGACACAGGGGTGAAATTTGAAAAATGGAAGGGATTCCTACTATGCTGATAATTTTAGTATTCAATTTTTATACTTAAAAAATGGGAAAAAAATGAATTTTTATTTTTTTATTGACGGCATGTGCCTGTACAAGCATAAAATCTTCAAAATAGCCCCCTTACCAGGATTTTTTATGGATATGTGAGCTTTTTTGAAAATTCTGATTTTTTGTGCTCCGAATTGGTAGAAACAATAATATTGTAGTATGGTGCAAATTAAAGGCCATGACACATTAATAAACTGAATTTTTTTTTTATCACTCATTTTGCAAAAGTGCCATACTAATGGCCAATAAAATAAAATAAAAATTCTTGAAATGAGATGGTTCTTCAAATGAGATTGGATTTTTCAATGAAAAACATACGGGGTCTCATATTGTGAATATTTTCGTTCTTGAATTGATGATTTTTCCTGTTTCAAAACTGATTTCATCATGTTTATACGTTTCTCGTGATTCAAAGTATATTATCTGGTATCTTTACTCAATTTATGTTGAATTAAAGGTTAATTATTTTCGAATGTTATTCTTCCCGAATTTGCTTTGTTGAAGACCGCAAAGATTCTCACTTTGAGAATCCAATCGTTCTTGATTGAAGAACTTTTCTTACATGAAATAATTAAACTTTTGGTATTGGATTGGGATTTTTCTTTCGAAATTAAGTAACCAATTCCTTATTCCATTTTTTCCAGTAAAAATTTTCAGTTTATTCAGCTACTAGAGTTTCTTAAAATCACTAATTTGGTTCTGGAGATTAAATTTTTTTTTTCTCTATGAACCCATGACATCATTCATTCCAAAAAATGGTTTATTATTTGATCTTCAAATGTGAATCAGGTTTCTCGAAAAAAATTGTACAATGCATATAGTTGATAATACCTCTCATGGAAAATCACATTGTTTTTCATGAAGGATTCAACTTTCAGTTCCTAACAAACTCCAGCAGACTCGTCCTGTGACAAAAACAGGCCCACTGGGAAATCGTGATACTGGAAAAGTTGAGGAACTCAACAATCAGGTAATCATCATTACAAATGATGCAAAAAATATAGAATTTGCTTTTATTTATAAAAATCAAAGGGTCAATTTTAATTTTCACAATACTCGCACAGATTGCTGAACTGAAACTCATGATTGATGGTCTTGAGAAAGAGAGAGACTTCTACTTCGGTAAACTTCGAGATATCGAATTGATGTGCCAGGAGACTGAGGAAGATCAGCCGCCAATTGTACAAAAAATCTTGGATGTACTCTACGCAACACAGGTTGGAAAATCGTCTCTAAAATTTAACATTCCTAATTTCAGTTACTAAGCTTTTTATTATCATATCAAGCATCATAAAATACTCTACACATTCACTAGAGAGAAAAAGAAACACGCTATCATGATTTCAGGAAAATGGAAACGGCCAGAAGGACGAGGAACAAACTTATTAAGCAACTTTATTAATCTATCATTAATCAAGCTCAATTTCAAGGTAACAATGAGAATGATAGTTCCTCGTTCCTTGGTGGCTGTGTGAAGTTTTATGGGTGTTGTATAATCTCAGAAATATAGTTGTGGATATGCCTACGGGTAAGGTACTAATCGGACTAGATAATGGTTGAAAATGGAAATTTTGGGATTAATTGGGAAATTTGTTTTGTAGTTCTTTGATGTTTTACGTGCTATCCACAGAGAAAATTTCATTTGAACGAATGGTCATGCATTATCTCTAAAAAATAACAAGACTCTTTACGTATTGTTCATCTTGATTTTCATATTTTGTTTTGTCTCGTAGTATATGAAGTTTTTGTTTTGTTTATTCTTTTCGAATTGATATTATTTCTTTCCTTCCACATAATTTCTTCATCTATTTTCCCATTTAATTTTCTCCGTATTTTTATTTGTCCCACTTTCAAGACTCAATTATCGTACATCTGATAGAAAGAAATATAAATTCTAGAAAATTTGTTATACTGGGTGAAATTTAAAATAAATTAGTCTCGTTGAACTTTTCAATTTAATTAAATTCTATTCTAATTTTTAATTTGATTGACTTTTCGCAGGATGGCTTTGCTCCACCAGAGGAATTGGAAGGTGACGGGTTGGCTCCCGACGATGAGGAATACTAACCCCCTTATTCTCTCTGCACTTAGATCACAAAGAAAAAAAGGTGGACAAAGTTTCAGTACATTCGATGAGCCAACAAGGAATAAACAAACAACAAAGAAAACCCCGATAAGAAAATCCATTAATCCTATGCGCATAATTGATTATATGAAATTCCTAGCTGAAAGAAATACGTGAAAAAGTTTTAAGAGAACGAAAATTATCAAGTCAAGAGATAAACACTCGTTTATGCATCAATTTGAGAAGAATGTTGTGAAAAAATACTAGTGCAGACTTCCGCAAATATGGAGACAAATCCCAAACTTTTTACGTTTGCTTTCTGTTTTCCATCTTTCTTCGGTTCTATTGTTCCATTGTCTAAGAAAATTCTTAGATTTCAATGAAATTACCGATCAATTTTCTGCGGATAATTTGTGATTGGTTTTCTTTTTTTATTTTCATTTTTTTACAATTTTGTACACGTTGGATTAGGAGAGAAAAGCAAATAAAATATCTTCATGTTCGACTATTCATGTTTAATAATTTTTCGACACGTTGTTATCTAATACGTGTTGGAACTGATTGTGATTATTACTTGTTTATCATTTTCACTATTCAAAAGTCACTGAATTTATATTAAGTGAGAGAATGTAGGTACCAGTTATTTTCTAAATATGGGCGTATTGGCCGTGATCAGAGCGATATGTTAGAAATTCTCAAAAGTTGAGATCAAAATTTGAAATTATAATGGAGCACAAATGGAGGGGCTAATTTGAGATGCATTCTTAGGGAAAAAATGGGGCTGAAAAGAAGGAAAAATTGAAGATTTGTAATATTGTGTAAAATGAGTGAGATTGGATGTGTTTAAGGTATGGGTTGACCAAGATTATTGGAAAGAATATTGATGCTTTTTGGAGACTATTATTAGAATAAAGATCATCACAGCGATTTATCTTGCTTTAATATCCTTAAAATTTCATATCTGTATGTATCAAATCCTAAATATTGATTAGATAAATTAAATTTTTCTGCTGTTGACGAGAAAAATATAGTCACTTGTGTCTATTCCACTCGGCGATTACATTTATTAGAGCTGTCATAGGGGAGGGTGGGGCAATATGGACCTGGGATCTGGGGTTAAATAGGCACTAAAAAAATTTACGAAGAAAAATTTTTTTTTCAAAATTCAATTTTTTAAAATTGTTTCATTGGGCAATATGGACACCTGATAAATCTGTAAATGGACAACCTGTAAAATGGACACTCCGAAAAAGTCCTATTTAACTTTTAATCAAGAAAATTTTCAACACACATTTTCCAACAGAATCGTGTCGGTATCTTTTTATAGAGAGAAATTCGGTAGGTAAACTAAAAAAATCATTTTCTCATGACCTAATAAATATAAAGTAAAACGGATACTTGGGTTTGTTCGTTGGAGTATAGCGAACATTTCAAAAAAAAAAAAGTTGAAATCGGATGAAAACTGTGGTCCAAGGAGCATTTTTAAGCTAAAAACGTGAAAAATGACGTTTTTGGTGGATATGCGGGGCAAAACGGTTCGGGTCCGAAATTTTTCTCACTTTTTTATATATCCCTTCATATATCAAAAGTCATCCAACGGCTCTTGAGGCCGAGCCGAGACTTTCAAATCTCACCGCGGTCTCCCCTTAAGTCGACTTAGCCCTTAGTTGAGTTTTCGATAAATATCTCCGAATCTAAGGGAGATAGTAAAGTTTTCGATATGACCTTTTTTGTAGAGCGAATTGAAGGCTACAAAAAAGGTCATAACAAAAATGTTGCTATGTCCCCTAGATGTTGAGATATTCGTTGCAAACTGGCCAATAGTCAAAATCGACTTAAACCGGTTTACCGCTTCCCTACTGAATTAGAGTTGGAAGAGATGTTAACTTCAACTCTATCAAATTTTGCATTGAAGCTTGAAGTATAGATTAGCTTTGGATTTCCTGTTTTACTATTGAAATTATTTTGAACAAACGGACAACTGATCTTTTGTCCATTTGCGAAATTTGTAAGAACGGCTACTTTTTTACTTAGAAAGGAAATCATAAAACAATGGGAGGAGGGGAGGATAAATGAGCAAAGAAAAATTTGGTTTACCCCCCCCCCCCCCCCCC
>NW_021680371.1:267792-287912 GCF_001412515.2 Diachasma alloeum | reverse complement strand
CCCCCCCCCCCCCCGACAAAAGTAAAAAATGACTTCTTTTTCAAGTTGAAAATCGCAGTCATGACTATCACTGACAAAAACAAAGGTTTTTGAGAAATACGTCTTTACTCATATCAAGAAACTTCTGACTTGAAAATTTTCAGGAGTAAAATGTCTTGCACTAAGAAAATAAAAAATTTCGTCAAGTAATTTTGTACTTGTCCTAAAGACGAGGACAATTTCTTGATGACAAAAAAGCAATTTCCCAAACCAAGTAAAATTGCATTAATTCATTCAACAGTTTTTTAGCCTCCATTCTAAAATATTTTAAGCAAAAACCACTTTAATTGATTTGAGAACTCGTTTTCTTGACATAAAGAAATTGTCCTCATCTTTCGAACAAGTATAAAATTTCTTGGCGTAAGATTTTTTTTCTTAATGTGCGATATTGTGCGCTTGATAATTTTCAAGTCACGAATTTCTTGATACAAAGAAGTATTTCTCAAAAAACACTTGTTTTCACAGTGTAATTTCAGAAATTGAATAACATTGTTAAAACATAAAAAATGAGGAGGAAATCGAAGTGTTCATTTTACCCCGTTTTTGCATTACCTTACAACTCCTACGACGCACTTTATGACAATGTATTCGTTTGTATCAACTTCAAATGAAGTCGGACCAGTAGATTGGATCCAATTCAGCTCATTATTTAAATCTGGTGTCCATATTGCCCCACCTCCCTAATTATATTCTCACCAATAGTATTATGTTCTGATGTGCTGACTTCGACTGTGTGTATGTTAGAAATCTTGTCCGAGATTTTATCGTAAAATTATGCAATGTGGAAAGGAGACAGTGGCTGAATGATGCCCTGACTTACTGACTATTGGAGAGATGTCAATAATGTACTGCCTAATCCAATCAATAAGATCATTTACTCGATAACTGTTTTGTTGTTCAATCAAAACGATCTGTTGTTTTCATTCGTAATAAGTAGAGTGGCAATAATTCGCCTATAGGTGGCTGGCTGTGTGACGTCATTACATGTGAGGTGGGTATTGCAAGTGTTGCAGTTTGTTTTCTTTCACAAAACAATAAAGCAACATAACCTGTAGAAATGGGTGACGCTGACCAAGAAGCAGCAGATCGGAGTGACGGTGATGCTAATAAATCCGATAAATTGTTTACTCTGAAAAAATGGAATGCAGTCGCGATGTGGAGTTGGGATGTGGAATGTGATACCTGTGCGATATGCAGAGTTCAAGTTATGGGTAAGTCGATTTTTAACCTCTAAAAATCATTCATTTGACATGAAGTCACTCTCACGAGACAACAGAATATTCGGAAGAATATAAATTATCATTTGACTATAATCACTTATAATTAATATCGGGTCTACATAGCGTTCTGCCAAGTGGCAAAAAATTCAAGTGAATATTCATGAATTTGGGGGAGTGTATCCGGCCTTGGGAGGCTTTCCTTCTTCGCTTTATCAAAGAACTCGTTTATTTGGGAATGTTACGTTAATGTTTTTCCATCTTCATAATGTAAAATATATGACAATTTCCATTGGATTCACATCACGCAGGAGTCCCTAAAAATTATGATTGTACAATCAAACAAAGTAGAAAAAAAATATATATTTTCAAAGAGCGTTTTTAATAATGTAGGAAGTATTTTAATGAAAGGGTATAAACTCAATAAATTCACTTCCCAAATAACTTTTCAAAAGAGTAGATATTTGTCCATATATTGTAGGATCGCCTTCTTTACAGAGTCGTCATTAAAAATGCAAACAATATAGTATTTGAATAATTATATCTCAGTCGGTTGAGTGCTCTTGCCCACGGCCCATGGCAGACTATCGACGCTCCCGTTCATCGTGGGAACCCCAGACCCAGGTTCGTCATTTGTTTAGAGTCTAAACTTTAGACTACGTCGAGATCTGCGTCGCCAACGGATCGATTGCTGAGAGCATGTTCACGCTATAGTACGCATGCATCTCTCCGGATAAAGCTAATTTCGTCCCTGGCTACGATTATCCAGTCCCAATATTAATATGTGGATATTCTCTTTACAGTAAAGATTAAGAAATAAGTCCGATAGAGAGGAAATAGGGAATGGATAATTTATCATGGCATTGACTACTGTGACAAAGGACGACCTAACAGCCATTAGATACATCAAATTATTAATTTGCAATTTCCTCTTTATTGGATTTATTTTCCAATATTATTCAAAAACGCTCTTTGAAAATGTTCAGCTTTTTTTCAACGTTTTTTTTTGGTTGAAACTCCAGGGCTATGTAAAACTGAATAGCAATTGGAGATCATCTCAGATTATCACAATGAAAAAAACAAACACGATCACGTTCGAAAGATAATCCACCCGGACCTTAAGTGCTCGACTGCTAGAGGAGGGGCAAATGAGGCAGAATCTGCATTAAAAAAAATTCTTTTAACTTTGTTTTTCATGGAATATAGGGTGAACTGACCAATTGCTGGACGGTTAAGGGAAGTTCGTGCTAGAGTCTAAAATGAAAGCATCACCTAAATGGGATATGATGGCTTTCATACGTTCAAAAATGTTTTAATTAGCAGAAAAAATGATTTGAAGTGAAAATGGCAAAACAAAGAATAATTAAATTAAGAAATAGTTGCATGCAGCCGAAAGTCCTAATTTCTGGACGACTGGGCCATATTTTTATTTTTTATTTATTAAATGTCGATCAATAGAAAAACTAATTGATCACATGATTATACCTGAGTAATATTATTGAAAGGTGAAATAATCAGTACGATTTTCATTTTATTTATGGAATATTCAATGCGAGTTGAAATCGCCCAGAAACTATCCCCGTCTAGAAATTGACCTATTTACCTTACAAGATCTATGCACGCGCTGATCTATTCATTTGTTGAAATGAAGAAATGGAATTCATTAAATTTCATTTTCTCATGAATACTTTATAAATATTGATAATGGATCAAAGAGAATTCAACGAATGATTGAAGTGAATAGCGAAGTAGAGTAAAAGAATCTATAAAGAATTTTTCATTTCCAATTAATTATCTTCAATTTTTTTAAGTAATCGGTCTCCATAAAAGTACAGAATTTATTAATTTCACCGATAATATATATACATGTGAAATATGTATATATATCATCGGTGAAATTAATAAATTCTGTCCTTTTACGGAGACCGATTATTTTAAAAAATTGAAGACAATTGAAAATGGAAAATTATTTATAGATTCTTTTACTCTACTTTGCTATTCACTTCAATCATTAGTCGAATTCTCTTTGATTCATTATCAATATTTATAAGGTATTCATGAGAAAATGAAATTCAATGAATTCCATTTCTTCATTTCAACAAATGAATAGATCAGCGCGCGCGAGAGCGGGCGCATAGATCTTGCGAATGATAAGAAAGCCATATAAGAAGCCTCAACAAAATTGTTGAAGGTACAAAACCATACCAATAATTGGCGATAGCACCCCTATATAGATGAAAAATTACCGTGATTTTCATTTCAAATTACGTCGGCCAAGGGGGGGGGGAGAATTGTGACAACTGTCCGTTATATGACCGTCATGTGACGCATTTGCATCTCTAGTTTTAAGATGGTATAAAAATGAAAGCCCAGACTCATTAATCATCCGCCTCTACATTTTATTGATAAACAATCTCAGTCAATGACATTGGAATCTCTAAGGTCCTGCAGACTTTTCATTTGATCGGCCAAAACTATAAAATTTTGTTCACTGGCACGATACCTAAGTACACTACAGGTCTTGGTAAATAAATCTCAATACACTTTGGGTCTCCATTGATAGAATAAATCTCCTTATTCTGAATCATTGCTTCTACCGATACAATACAATATTAAAAGCTCTCTCTCTCTCTTTTAAGATTACGACGCTATTCAGCATTTAAAAATCGTAAGGCACATAGTTCTTCAACTTCTAAAATTGAAATAATTGTTCGAATTCGCTAAGGGGCGGCTCCACCAGGTGTTTCAAACCCTCGATGTAAATTTATCATTGCGTAAACAGAATCGTTTAGCTTATTTTCAATTGAGGAATTACGTAATTGAAGCTGGTACAACCGGCCCTAAGAAACACTGTTAACTATAATCACTTATTTACATTCAACTATCTACAATTCAACAAATACCTTCATTTTTCAAGCCTTTCTTACAATATATACAATCATTTGGCTAGAGTTCATAAAAATTAAATATTCTCTAAAAATAATTTCATCACACTACATCTGCACTTGCACTACGCTCCACTTGTGAAATTTGTTATATACATATCATTGCCATGAGGTAGACTCCTGAGGACTTCCCAAGATAAAATTCATCATAAATTAAATCCTTTCATTCCACTCCATTACGGACTATATTCTCTACGAGAGCAAGTGCTAACAGTTGACAACAGTATCAATCTGTTAGTCATAAAACATGAGAATCATGGAATATTTTGGTCAAGTTCAAGCACCCTCAATGTTCAGCACCATTTGCTATTTGAGCAAACTATATCCACCTTCAGCTCTCACTGCACTTATCTATCTACTTATAGACTGTTATATCTCTACATTTTGTTTGGAAAAATATTGCTGTGAACTAGATCACATTACTTCATTGCAGACAAGCACGACAAGAGAAAAACAAACATGAAAATAATGGAGTAAGAGAGCTTGTCTCTGGAATGGCATCCTGCCATTCGGAATCATTTTTAGATCCAAATTGTATCGACAACGCAGCATTAAATCAATGAGAATCATCTTTGAAACTAGCAACCAGTCGGTACAGGTTTCATATTTGCAATTGCACTCATTCTTCTTACTGGTCCAGTCAATCGCCTCTCAATTTCCTCTAGCGATCGACCCCTCGTTTCTGGCACAAGGATTATAACAAATACCAGTCCAGCAACGCAAATGATAGCGAATGTGAAGAACGTTCCACTGGCTCCAATAATTCCGATAATATCCTTGAATGTTTTTGTTACAATGAACGTACAAGACCAGTTGAAACCGGTGGCAATACTGGCTGCGGGTCCGCGAATTTTGGCCGGCAAAATTTCACCCATCATCAGCCAGGGCACTGGGCCGAAACCGAGGGAAAATCCGATGACGTAAATAACGAAACTAACGAGTGGTAGCCATCCTACAGCCGATACGCCTTCGTAGTTGTGTTCTTTGAAATAGAAGAAGAAACCGAGAGTTGCTAGTGTCACGATCATAGCAGCGCTGCTGATATAAAGTAGGATTTTTCGGCCCAATCTGTCGATTAAAGCAGTTGCCACGAAAGTAGATGCAAAGTTGACAATTCCTACGATGATAGTGCTTAGGTTGCTTTCAATTGAACTCCCAGCGCTCTGTAACAAAAAAACAGGACGAATAGTTGAAAACACCGTCTTGGTTCGCGCTTATGTTTTCTATGACTAATGATAAAATTAGAAGTATGAGGGAAAATCCCCATTTCGACGGAACCAACGATTTCGATCCCTCATTATCCTTTTAAGAGAAATTTGAAGTAGAAGATTAAAGCAATTTTCCCATAAAAGTTGATATTAAATTTGAGGAATTAGCCCGGTGGCTTGGCGCAGTGGGTGAGTTCGTTGCTTCACATGCGAAAGGTTCCGAGTTCAAATCTCGACCGGGTAGAATAATGCGATCTAATCATTTAAAGGCTTGATCATCATCGTAGTATACCCTAACCGGGTCGAAGCGATGTAAAATAACGATAAAAAAAAAATTTGAGGAATTAGAACTGAATCATCTCGCAATGCGTAGCACAGAAAATCAAGCATAACATCTTGAAACCGGGAATTAAGTACTCAAATGAGAAGCAGCCACCTGCGTCACTCATCCGTCTTACTTTTCATGTAAAGACCTACCTATCAAATTTCACAGATAACTGTGGCAATCATTTAATAACTGAGGTGATTTGACTCTTGCACAAAACGGAAATTCGTGTAAGATGAAGGAAAAATGTGACGCAGAAAATAATTTTAGCGTTTTACAACAGGAGCTTCGGTACAATCATGATCAGCAATACATTTTGCTCCGCATGGAAAGAATATAAAATGAAAAATTACTATGTGAACATAGTAATCTATTTTAACTGAATTTTTGAGATGTAAAATTTCGTTTTTACTATTTAATATAGTAATTTTGAATAGAAGAAACAGTATAAGATACGCGGACGAACAAATGATATTTACGAGCGTCTTAAACGCTTTTCTTTAAAGGAACTATTGAATCAACGAAAAATTACTCAAATCGTATGAATTTTTACTATGTTACAACGTAATTTTTTACGTTTTAAAATTTTGATTTATACTCTCGCGCCTCTTACATTTCACTCTACAAAACAGCAGAAATTACTATGTTGACTAGTAAAAACTGTAGCGGGCATTTAGATCATCGATCGTTTAAATTTATTGGAATCCCCTTCCTCTGTTGACAACACAATCGGGCGGGTGGTGAATGAGTGAGTGAGTGCCCCACATAAACGTCAGGAAAGAAATGAAAATCCTCCCGTTTTCGTAGGCAATTATCATGAGGTTTCTAACATCTAGCAACTTTTATCTAAAGTTAATCAAATTTTTTTCTCTGTGTGTCGCTTGAAAAAAAAAGCTCTCCCTTCTCTTCCATGAATATTCGTGTTGGAAGAGGGGAAGGGGGATTTTTTTTTATCAAAAAAGTAAAAAATCATGTTTATTTTCCTAAATTTTACTAGTGAGAAATGAAATTTCACCTTCTGAGCTATCACATTCTACTATATCGCCTCGCAGTTTTTACTATGTTCAACAGTAATTTTTCTTATGGACTCCATCATATTCTAATTCCGTCATTAGTATTTTTTCATCCGGCGCGTTGTAATTTTTCATTTGTCCTTAAAATTCCTATGTTAAACAGTAAATTTTAATGTTCGGCGAGCATAGTAAAAATTACTATGTTCCCATTGTAAAAAATACTTTAATATTCTTTCTGTGCACGATTATGTTTTCGAGTGCAATTTTCAAGTTATTTTTCTGATAGCTTTTACGCAACTTTTCCACTCATAAGTCCCCTGTTATTGTTGGAATAATTGAAATGGCATGAAAGAATGAGCATTGCAATTCCCATATTAACATGTTAATGAAAAAAATGTCCGGTTCTTCATCCAAACAAACATCCACATCTGGCATTCAATAATAATGACGTATTTTCGCGTAAATTAATTATTGGACATAAAAGTCATGTCCTGTTGTGTGAGTTAACTGCAGATCGTGTAATTCAATACAAACCTTGAAAATTTCCACGGTGTAAAAAATAACAGCATTGATTCCGGAAAGTTGTTGGAAGAACATGAGACCCAGTGAAATTGCCAGTGGTTTCATATTTTTTGGCTGCAGTAGAACCTCAAGTGCGCTATGTCCTGAATTTCTTTCACTTTCCACGTGTGTCTTCTCAACTCCACCGAGCTCTTCGGTAACATCGGCATTCTTTCCACGGAGCCACTCGAGTGATTTGCGTGCACGCTTCGTCCTGCCCTTGGAAATGTACCACCTTGGAGTTTCGGGAATAAGGAACATGAGCAAGAGGTACGGCACTGGCAGACAAGCGCCAAGGAAGGCAAGATAAGACCAGTCAAGGTATCTTCCTGCGACGAAACAAATTAGTATTCCGATGTTACCAAAGGCTGTTGGTAGGAGACCAAGAGTTCCGCGAACTTCAGGCTGAATTGTTTCACCGAGGTACACTGGCAACGATAGGGAGGCAATACCCACGCATAGACCACACAGAGCACGTCCAGCTAATACCAGCCAGTAGGTGTTTGCCATTGCAATCAAAAGGTATGCTAAAAAATTATTAAATGACATGGATTGAGATCATGTTGACTCGGTCACATTCGCCGATATTTCCGTAATTTTGTAAAAGTCAGTCACTCACCTCCGATGAATGGAAAAGCTGTTGCAAGAATGGTATTTCGTCTTCCGAGATATTCAATTAACGGACCGCCTACGATGCCACCGAAAAGGGCAGCGAGTGGCAGCACGGATCCGATCCAGGAGCTCTGTCGGAACAGAAAAAAAATTATCATGAATTAAAAATATCCAATTACACAGTCAAAAAAATCGGTTTCAATGTCTACAGTGAGAGGGGTTAAATATTTCGGTATTAAAATCTTTTTCGAAGTTGAATTTACCCTCAGCCCTGAGTCAAATTTTGGTACGGAGTGGATTTTTATTTTTTACACCAAACTGTTGATTACCATGTCCATGTTGACACCATGACGATGTGCGTTTTCATTTAAGGATATGCCAGTACTTTGACAATTTTTTCTTCAGTGAAATGCTTTTCTACTTTTGTAGTCGGCAGGGTTAGTTTTACCTTAAGTTTCCGGACATTTTATAATTACTTTATTATTTAAACTTTGCAGGTCTGAATTTGAATCTCGATATTGAACCATTAGAAAACATTTTAATAATCTGAAAAAAAATGAGAAAAAGTTTACTTTTGGACGAAGATTCATGAAATAATTAAAAAATTGTAAATTTTTTTGCAAATTACAAGCATTTTCTAGGGCGAAGGAAGATGGCGGATTGGGGCAACACACGTGTGGTGTTTTTTTGGGTCCGAATTTTCGCGATTGTGGTGAGTGTATAAAGATTAGGACACGGTGGGAGGTTGCTGGAGGTAGAAAATTTTTGACTTACTACAACGGGGAAATAAAAGGGAGTCAAGAAACCATGGACGAGATGGAGAGCAACAAGGGAAAGNAGCATTTTCTATAAATAATTTATAAACAATGAATTTTCCACTATCATGATCATTAGTTTGGAATCGTAACAAATTTATTCATATTCAAAATTTTACCAGAAAGCACTTTCATTCTTAAAAAAATAAAATTTCTGAAAGTTTAAACAAGTTTAATTATTTGTTCATAAATAACGAATGTTTAAAAAACTAATAATTCCGTGCAAAATGTAATTTGAATGACGTTGAATATTCATGATTTTTTTCAAATTTTTCTCACGTAATTTAATTAACAAATTTGATGATTGAAAATGGTTGAATCTATAGTGTGGTCTGTACCAGAATGTAGAAGACACTTGGATATCCTTAATTCATCACTTAACTCCGGAATCAATATACTCTGCGCATCTACACCGAAAAACGATTTGGACTTGTTTTCACTCCTTTTGATGTGGACTCAGAGTCGAAATTCGCTTTGAATTTTTTACTATGTATGATTGACTTTCTTGCGAAGAAGCAAAGATTCACCAAAGAGAAAATAGTTTGAAATCAGACGTGCAAAAGAGGGCAGTGACAAAACACTCCTTGAAGTGTCTTTGCCTGTCTGCAAGTCGTTTCAATTCATGCTTCTATGATTTATTTTGACAATAAAAAAAGGTAAATAATGTAGGCTAGGAGGCGTGGTCGCTTGTCACTGAAATGGCCAATAAAATCAGCTCATCAATAAAGAAATGAGATGTGCCCCTGACCACGAGATCCAGAAGACGTAAGATCTATGAAGTTTAGAAAACCAGTGACGTAGATTAGGGTTAAATTTGTTGATAGGTTGATTGACCCTCATAATTTATTTGCCCCTGTTCCGAAGACCACATTTAATCGACATTTAATACGCAAATGCAAAGGATTCGAATAAATGAAAAAATAATACTTACGATTTGTTCATCGAATTCAAATGGAGCTGTGGCATTCATAGACGGCAAAGCTGGTGATGTATAAGAGCACGAGAATCCTACGACCATGGATCCTAAGGAGACTGTGAGTGCAGCAAGCACCTGCAATTAAAAATTCCAATCAATTTAGAAAGGTTTATGGAGAATCCAGAGTATGGACCTGCATATTAGCAAAAGAATATACCTGACTAAATGTGCATTTAGCAACAGGAGCATTACCGAGAACTTCAATGTTCACATGGGTATCAGCTCGCATAAGAATTTTCATTTTGGAGGATTAAAATTGAAACTGATGTGAACCGAAAGAAGCTCTAAACTTTTATGGTTTACGAAGGAATTCCTTTTCTCTTCAACTTGCACAAATACGTGATTTTTTCACCTCAAATAAACTTGATAAGAGATTTCTCCCCCTCTGAATTAAAATGATAATTTGACTAACACTCGAGTAATGTGAGCACGAACTGTTTTTTGACGTACACCTTTTAATTAATATAATCCGCAAGTAATAAATGTAGAAGTTTTTTGGTGTTAGTCACTGAATAATATGAGTTATCGACACTTGTTCCTGTGGTTTATATATGACAGAGGACAAGTCTTCAAGGGGGGCAATTGAGTCCCCACTTTTCACATCCCTACTCCCTTCTTCATCGCCTTATTGTTTTCCTTATTCTTCCTTATGACACTTTAGCAATGGCTGTAAATTTATACTCCAAAGTGTACAATAGTTTGGCATGTAGATCACGTAATTTGAATGTAACGAAGCCTATAGTGCTTGACATTCGTCTTCTTTTCGTCTTTTCGTTTAAATTATGTAGATAGTAATTTCAGAATTGTTGTGTTTAGTATTTAGGAAAATAAGCATGTTCCGAACTTGTTGAGAGCAGAATACCGACTGGGGTTCGAGTAGCAACTTTGACCTTCAACCGCTTCGGGGCGAATCACTGGATAACTCGCGCAGGCTCTTTCATAGACCTCAGTCCACCTACGTACGCAGCAAAGTAGAATTTTTTCCACACCCATAAATATACCATGATGAGAGGCCATAATTTATGTTCCGATCGATTTTTGTGGATCAATTACTTAAATCTTCACCTCCATTACGCTCCAATCTTCAAACGGAATGAGAATTAATTTTCCCGGAAGTTGATAAACTAATTTAATTGAATATAAAAGTCTCAACATCGAAAGAAGTTCAAGGAGTAAATTTTTAAGGTCTTAGAAAACCGAGGACAGCTGGCAAATACGTGTTGTTTATGTTAATATTACGCGAGACTACATTATAGACTAAAAAAGTTGATAAAACGGTTAACGTAAATGGATAAATGAATATATTTTGTATTCATAGCGTAAGTTTCGAGGAGAGCATTTGATTCAGTTTTATTGTGAAATTGAATAGTTATTGTATCCGGTGCAATACTTTGTCACCTCATGTCCTTGCCCGTATATCTAATAATTGCATCTCTTCGCGTGACGATCTTGGTATTATGCGTGGATAATGATAACAGTAATATTAATTAATTCCAAACATGTGTCCAGCGATTCCCAGGTGCTTTGCACATTCGATACATCTTCTTTTTGAAGTATAATGTCACAGGCAAATTAGAAGATGATAGAACCGTGATGTGGTCTCAGCAGGTACACGGAGAGAACAATTCAATAAAAATTACCAGAAAAAAAAGTCAAAATTACGTTTTGAAATGTAATCCGCGAGCGAAGTAAAATTCAATAAAAAGTGAGAGTCGGAACTGGAATTGCACGAATTGTTCCGTAAAAATTAACCTTCCGTCTGATGTCTCACCGCTGTGGGGACAACAAGTCGTTCCGTGATTTTTCCCCAACAATTGAGAAATTTTACGGAACGGAACGTAGAAATAGCTCACCAACTTCATGAAAATTGTTGAACGTTCAAGAATTTTTGATTTTGGAGGCGTAATAAGTCAGGAAGCTTCTGTAAGATTTTACGCCTTCGGGAAAAATTACGTGACAATTTTGTAGTTTGTTCAGTGATGAACCTGGGAGTTCACTGAACATTTCAGATTTCTTCTCTTCCATTCCTATAAAAATTGCCGGAAAACGATTCCCCATTATGGATTACGTGTAGTGTTCCGTAATTTTTACTGAATATTTCCGTGTAATCGTATCAAATGTATCTTCCCCATTCTCGAAGATGTATGTCATGGCTTCGTTTCTTCTTTACTTGTGGAGGACAATATATGAGTCATTTCTTCCATAATTTCAAACTAGTAATTCGATTTAATATCATGAAAAAAACAATTTGTAATGAACACACGTTCGTTCATGGAATTATATGAGTGCGAGGCGTGAAGATATCTCTGTCATTTGTCCCGGTATTCAATTTCTCTCGCCTTCAACATATTTTGTGCATCATTTTGCATACTCCTCTAGTTTTTATTAATTTTTTCTTTGCACATGGAAAAAAAGTTGTAAGTTATTAAGGAAATTTGTGAATTTCAGTATTCAGAGTGAAAATTCATTCAACGAAGAAGTACGAAAATATTTTTTTCAATTTACTTGAAGGATATTTTTTCACTAAAATCGACAGAAATCATCCCAAGAATTCGGTAATTTCAGTAGTGAATTTGAGGTAACTTTGTTTGAATTAGACAGAATTTTTCTTCATCTCGAAAATTCTCGTTCTTCCATTAAAAACATATTGTTTTTCAAATTTAGTTGTGGACAGCTAATGAAAGCTACATCAATTTCACAATATTCAAAAAGATATTACGGAATCTAAAGAAGACCAATTAGGGGTTTTCACTTTCTTTTCGCTCTATCATAGCTATTCCTACCACAAAACCCTGTTTTCGGCGAATTCATACCTTTGAAGGTACATTCCTTTTATCCTCCTATCGTATCGTAAAAAGGAGAAAGGAAATCAATCTCGAAATATCTCGAAAATCTCGATCCTATTTTTTCCTATCCTAAAAAGGAGAAAGGAAATCGATCTCGAAATATCTCGAAAATCTCGAATAAGCGTAAGCGTAAGACTGAAACCGAAGCGCCACTACGTGAGGAGATGAGAAGGCGCGTGCGCAGCACGCGCGGCCTATCTCGTCCTATCGTAAAAGGGAGAATGGCAATCGATTTCGAAATGTCCCGAAAATCTCGAATGATGAGCGTAAGCGTAAGACTGAAACCGAAGCGCCACTACGTGGGGAGATAAGGAGACGCATGCGCAGCACGCGCGGATGATCTCGTTATGAGTAAAATCCCGAGGGTTTGAAACCATGTAAAAGAGCCGTAAGTTAACAATGCATACTCTGCTGCCTTGTTGCATCATTGACATTGATAAAAATCTTTAAAAGTTGAAAATTTAAAGAGAAGATCGTAAAATTGCCCTGAGAACTTGGGGATTCTTTGGACGGGGCCACAAATAAGCAAAAATTGTCTTTCGCACTGAAATGTTCTTGATTCAAGATTTAATGGAACAATGAAACATTGAACCATTCGAAAGGTCTGGATAGGGTAAAAGTAAGCACCAAGATTCCCTTCAAATATTTTTTTTTCCGAACATCTAGAATTTCTTTTTTGTACGGAGAGAAATTCTTTAGAAATAATCTAGTATTAGTACCGGCAAAATTACAATCAACCGGTTATTAATAATTCTAGTTCTGTAGAAGTAAAATTTCTGGTTGGTTCAGGTAAAATTTATGGGGATTACTGGTAATATTTCTGGGTATTTCTGTAATTATTCCTCCGTCTGAATGTCAACCAATGGAAATGCTGTATTTTATGGTTTGCGTAGGAGTGGGGGTAAAATTATTTTGATAATTTTTGGTTATTTCCATTTACTCGCATGGTCAACTTGAATGAAAATTTTCGGTTAGAATAAATGAAGTTCTGATATGAATATGGCTTCAATCCTCAAGAACGTCAAATACTGCAAGTGTATCGGTCGAAATTCAGATGGGGGAATAATCCAATGGATACCCCTTATGTTCCAAAATTGTATAAAATTAGCTTTTCGACTAAAAATTTCATATCAATACGAAATGAATTCATGTGCAACCTCTTAAAATTTCTCTCTATGTGTGTTTGTTCTCTGAAGGCAATGATTTTCAATTTGAAACCGGCGTCAATTTCCATTTCCCGTCCGATGCGATTACGAAACAGAATGAAATTTGTTGCCTAGCGTTTTGACATTTTCATTTGTAAAATTCTTATGACAGACAAAACGAATGCTAAATTTAGATAAATATTATGACCACTGCAAGTATCGTGAGTTTGTTAAAATCCATTGTGCTTCCGTCACTATATATTCACGTTTTCCTTAACTTGGAAAACCTCACATGAATTATATACTTAGCGATGTATATCAGTTGAAAACATTTATTGCGAATTTCCCAATGTCTGTTGTAATTAACAGGACTGAACAGACATGTGTTCTGATAACAGAATTGCTATCACTAATTACAACTGATGAAAAGCTCGTACACTGATAGAAAAGATGATATGATTTAGTTGCTCTAAACGAGACTTCTCAATTATTAACGTTCGTTAATTATCGACAAACGGCTTTCATAGTTAAGAAGCCTTGTTAACAGCAACTAAATCATTCTATCATCTTAGAAATTATTTCCTTAGTAGAGGGCTAGGTCCCTGCTCACTAACCCCCATGATCCCTATTCTGACCATTGTGACCCTTAATCTGACCCTCATGACCCTCACTATACCCCTCGTAACTCTTATTTTGACCCTTCATTTTGGAGTCTTCATTTCGAGCACCAAATTTTCATCACTAAAAGTCGATTAAGATTTTTACAATATAGAGAGATATTGAGACCCTTATTTTGACCCCCATAACCCTTATTTGGACCCTTAATCTGACCTTTGTGATCCTTAATCTGACCCTTGCAACCCTCATTTGGATCCTTAATCTGACTCTCATTATAACCCTCGTGACCCTTATTTTGACCCTGGTGACCCTTAATTTCGAGTACCAAATTTTCATTACCAAAAGTCGATTTGGATTTTTATAATATAGAGAGATTATATTCCACAGATTTGATTGATAGTTTATGACAGAACTGTTGATGAAGTTTTGAAGAAAAGTCGTCTCTATCAAGATTTCTGCACACGCATGAGTTTATCTTGATACTGTATCATTTACACTAATACCAGGTCTATCTCGTATCCATATTTCCAATATTAAATGTGTGAGTTAGAATAGGAATATGGCTCTCCGATAATCAATCGTAAAAATATCTAGTCTCAAAGTACACACTAATGTAATCCATGATTAAATATCTATCCGGAAAGTCAGTGCATCTATTCTATGTACACGGTTACCACATAATAAAATGAATACATTTTTAATGTGGCAACTGTTTTGGACAAAACGTTGAGCTTCATTTTTTATCAATTGTGCGCTATAAGTGGGGACAAGAAGATAAGAAAAATGTAACGTTCAATCTGAAGACTAGGAGACTACGTCGGGGTCATCGAATTGATCGCCAGTTCACACGATGTGCGGTACAAATGTTGAAGAGAAAAGGAGGTCAGGTGAAGGTCATAGTTTGCGTAGATAGTTTCACGACAAAAGCACGTTTCTTTAATGCACACTGATAGACAGATTCATTTATTTCAAACGAGATTCGTTAACTATTAACGAATGGTAGAGTTGAATATGATTAAATGAATATTCGTTAATAGTTAACGAATGGTTCACTTGAATGGTGAAACTCAAGTCAAACGAGGCTCTTCAAATGTGCATTTGTTGACTATTAACAAATGAACAATTGGTGAGACTGAATAGACCCTCGTCTCCAACCAAATCCATTCGTTCGGAGCACGTCAAAAAAACTTCGACAAAAAAACCTGGTTAAATTCAATTTCAGAAAGTGAACTTTTGGTCAAGTGAACTTTTGTCAAATTGAACATCCGTCAATAGAACCTTTCGGTTATCTTGTATTTTATAAGAATATAGGTACTCTGCAATATTTGAGAGGGATTGCGTCGAATGTTGTGCTTTAAGTGTTGCATTATGGATATGAATAATTGTGTTATTTATTTCCTTGTGCATGTGAATTTGTGTCAAATCATTTGTAATCAAGACTTGATGCTGTTCATTCTGGTTACGATGTTTTGCACTGTGGTTCGTTCGTTTTTTTTTCATTTTTGCCTCTGAATGGAAGCTTTGTCATCGTTTAAATTTAAGTTTCCAAATTTTTGTGTCAGGGTAACTAAATATGGTCGAAAAAGTTCGAATATGCGATTTTTAGAAGGTGTCTATATGTATGAATGTGTGTGGAATATTTTCAATTTTTTTTCGCAATTTTCTTTATACGTTAAAAGTTTGAAAGTTTTTTGACGTACAGCTTGTTCGAATTGTTTTCCCTTCAAGTTTTCTTGTTACCAAGTTGTTTTGATCAAATTTTATTGACCAAGTTTTTATGAGGAAGTTTTTTAGACATGACCCCCATTCGTTAACAATAACTAATCCTTTCTATCAGTGCACCAAAATGAATCAAGGATTTTAAGCCAGAATACATGTCATGTTACACCTCCATTCGCACTGATGATAACAATTTCATAACACTTACTTGAGTAAGGATTGATGTCTTTTGGGCACGAATTGTTGTCGGACGAGGAGGATTGGAAGGACCATTGTCTTTCTCCTCCAACTGAATCTGAGAACCCATGACTATTTTGGCGTTGTCAATCCCCAGTCGATCTTTAGCTACCAAAGGCTCCAACTGTGTGTACTCCTTGAGATCCTCGTTCAAAGGATTGTAAATTCGTGAATTTTTAATTTGGTTCTCATGTCTCAAATTTTCGGCATAGTAATGACTATGGGAATTGCTATTGTTCTTGTTCCGGTTCTTATCCGTAATTAAAGCTTGTTGACTGTTGAACGGACTTGCATTTGTTACGAGCGTGGCGTTCGATGCACAATCCTCTGTTAGAGTAGAACTTGTTGTCGATGACCTTGTCAAGGATGACACTCGACTGTAATATTTGGGAAGGATGGAACGCTCCTGAAGAAAAAAAATAAATAAATGTTGATACAGATCCTGACGCAAATTTGTTATATGAAATCGAAGAAAAAACTTTGTTAGATATGATTTTTCTTGTCACATTTTATGATGTAATGAAATGTTGATGCATATTTTCACCTTCCGTCTACACCGACTTTTTACAAGCTCATTTAAAAAAGTAGTCAATTAGGAAGATGTGGATATTATTGGAGTAAATGACAAACACAACTACTGAAATAATTACTTTGAGGAGCTCCACCACTGCAGATGAAGTATTTATACGTCTCTTTTATCAGCATTTTATTGTAAAGAGAAATATAAATGACGAATTGGAGTAGAGTGTCCCGAGTACTGACCAATCGAATAATGGGAATGTAGAGAATACGTTGTTAGAGCGCGTGATTCCAGTGTGAATGATGTGTTGACTCTCACCCTGGTCATGATAACCCCGAGGTTTGAACTTAAACTTTGAGATCTGTTTTCAGCACAGACTAAATACCTAACTATGAGGACTCTGGCTAGGTCAGCTTGAATCTTTATTTGCAATTTTTAACTAGGAAAAGTACTCGACTGTCTCGTTACAGCGGAATTGCGAGCAATTAGATGTATCAATGGGGCAGCTTTGAGAGTGACTCATTTTGCTTTGGAATGAAAGCATTGTAATTGTTTAAATTCAAGTTTTGGATTTTTTGTGTCAAAAATGCAATTTTTAGACTGTGTCCGCACGTATGTGTGTGGTAAAGTTTTTCTTCAATTGTTCGCTAATGAATGGCTGGAATTGAATCTTTTTTCAAATGTAGGTATTGTTGACCCTTATCGATCGACATTAATTAAAACTTAATTCATGGATTAGCTTTTTTAATTTTTTAATTTTTTCGAAAAACGGTTATCCCACGATAAATAAAAAAAATGTTCTGAATTTATTGAATGATGGCTTAAAAAAATTTTTTGGATGTCCCTTTAACCGAGTTCGAAGATGAAGGCGATAGCAATAATCATTATTTTGATTTATTCGAAAATTTTCAAAAATTTTGTATTTTTTGAAAATCAGAATTCTGGGGATATGTTTGAATATCATGCTTCAAATGAATTCAATCATAGCTTAAAATGCTTGTTTTAATGCCATTAAGTCGAAGTTAAAACATGATTACGAAAGCTATATTGATTAATTTGATTTTTACGATGATTGTTGAGAATTTTGAATTTTTCGTGAATTTCCCTGAAAGTCAGCTTTCCAATGGTTTCTTCAAATGTGATGTTTCAAATTCGTTCAAGTATGTGTAAATAAAATTTTTCCATTAACATTTTATCGAAGCGCTGAGGGGAGAGATAGAACTTTACACGGAGAGAAATTTTTGATAAAAATTACCCTACCGTTCTAAAAAGTGTATCATGAGTCATCGTTTCCTCATTTTTATCCCAAAATTTAGTAAAAATTAATATATGATGAGCAAATTTTATTCTACGTTAGAGAAATTTTATCCTGACGCATAATAAATTTTACCCTTTCAGTCCAGTAATTTTTATGTAGATAACAACGAAAATTCTAGAACGGTTGGTAAATTTTACCCTACCGGTACAGTAATTTTTACTCTACCGGCACGGTAATTTTTATTTTTATCAGGCTACATTTCTCTAACGCAGAATAAAATTTGATCATCACATATCAATTTTTACTAAATTTCGGGATAGAAATGAGGAAACGATGACTCATGATACACTTTTACAGAACGGTAGGATAATTTTTGTCAAAAATTTCTCTCCGTGTAAAAAAGACAATCGGTTGTATAGAAGAAAAGGGACAATAAGAATAATGATGCTGATAACCTTCAACTAAGTTGAAAATCTGACAGAATTAGGTAAAAGGAAATCTTATTCAATTCAATAAAATGAAATAAACAATGAATTATACATGATGGAAGGAAATTATCCGCAAAATAACCATTCGGAAGCATATTGGAAATTTATTAGCAAAAATAACTATACTATATGCAATACAAGAGCAATTTCCCACTTGTTTTCATTTGAAAACTCTTTCATGTATTACCATGTCGAATTGATCGCTTTCCTCCATTGTCTTCTAAATTATCAACACCGATCTCAGCTGTCCACTTTTTGCTTCCCAACTGCAGTTGGAACTGCAAACGCACGTTCCTTATCATGCATAAGCGCGTACGAAAAATGGAAAGATGTCGTAGTTACAAAAGACATACAATACATTTCACATCTTAACATACAATGACTATCACCACGTGTTATAGTTCATGATAAAGGAGCACCTCTCGGCATATGCATGTAATATTTGGTAAATGCTCCCTGTAAATATGTTTGTTTGTCACATGATCTGAGAATGGATAATAGTTCTCATTATCAGTGGGCTTTGCTACGATTGACTCTCCCATTCAAGAAAAAATGACGAGGAAAAACTTGGGAAAAATCGGTTATTTCCAGAATTACCATGATATAACGTCGTGGTTTCATTCATTAGGCGTACGTTTCTACCACTATTTGTTGTCCAGTTACTTGCAGTTTCTCAATTGGAAAATATTTTTCGAGTTTCCTTTTTAGACAACTATTTGCATCAGCGACGGGTGACTGGTGTAAATAGTCAGCCAGTTCAGACAATGAAAAAGGATCGTCAATGACCAATTGTTTTTTACTCGTACCAAATGATGTTAGCATGGACATGTTTTTTCTAGTTTCTCATTGATTCCAGCGATTTTTCGCAAGCTTCTCGGTTATCATTCTTAATCTGAATGATCTTTTCAGCGCTGCTCAAATAAATTGTTTCCCGCTTTTAGATAGTTCTTCTTGCGGGTGGATATAACACTCTGTGGCACAACGCGAGAAAACAATGAAACCGTGGTGCTCTATTTCCACGCGAAAAATCAAGCATTTGGTTTCACACTGTTAAAAAATTATTTTTGAAATATTTAAGTGAAAAAGTTTGAATTTTGTAACACCATCGAAGTTACGTGAAAATTCTGCATCTTTCTTCACTGGCGAATCAGTTGAAATTTTGTCATGTATTACCATGTCGAATTGATCGGCACTGAAATTTTACTATTTGATTGATTGAATTTTCAGTGGAACATGAATATTCAGAAACAAAATGACACGAATTTTCAATTTTTCCCTGAATTTTCCTGATTTTTTCTGGTTTTTCTGAATAATTGAACTGAAAAATCAAGTGTTTTATTGATTTTCAGATCCTTTGAACAGAAAATCAATGGAATATTTGATTTTTCAATGACAAGATTTCCTGAAATTTCACTGGAACTTAAACACGATATAAATTTCTGAAATTTGGCACGGAAAATTCAGCCGAAAATTTTTAACATTGTATAACTCCCCCCTCTTTTCGATTTGTTGTATTCAACGTGTTTGCCTCCACCCCCCTCCCTTGCGATGCCATGGGACCGACTCCCCCCCCCCCCC
>NW_021680371.1:202008-267729 GCF_001412515.2 Diachasma alloeum | reverse complement strand
CCCCCCCCCCCAATTGTTCCACAGTCGGGCTAGAAATGATAGGAAACCCATGGAAAACCTCAATCGCAGAGCCGGCCGACAGTGTTGCGCTGCCATTATTGGAAATTAATAAACTCATATAGTTATTTCAATGAAAGTGAAAATCAAAGAGAAGAAGTGTAAATTTCAATTTCATTTTCCCTGAAAATGCATAGAAAACCAGAAAATTCCGGTAAATATATTCTTGAATTTTCAGAACAGTGACACTGAATGTGATTTAGGGAGAAAAAACTCATGAAATTTCAGATTTCACTGGAAATTCAATGTAATTTGGCACCGAATACTCATATTAGATTGAAAATTCAAATAAGTTGAGAAATTCTCCTATTTATGCTGTTTAAAATTCTAGAATTTTAATGAATTTTCAGTGAAACCTGAAATTTCATAATTTTTTTCTCCCTAAATAGCATTCCGCGTCACTGTCTTGAAAATTAGTCAACTGCCCAGAAAATTTTTTTTTTTCCAACAGTGTAGAGAATATTTATTTATCTTTAAAATACCATTCATTTGATGTGAATCGAAACGGAAATCAGGATCAACTTTCATCTTTGAATGAAAGCTTAATTATAAGCTATTTGGTTAAATCCATTGTTCTATTTAAATATGTAAAGTTTATGTAATTCGAATAAACCATTCCTCTGAGTGCTTGACTGGCGCAGCAGATAATTTTGCTGGCTCGAATGCGACGGATTCCAAGGTCAAATCTCGGTCGGGTGGAATGGCACGATCTAATCATTTACACTATGGGCCGGATTCGCAAAATAAAAGCCAGAAATGTAGTCAGGGCGATGTCACATAATTTGAAAAAAAAATCGACCCAGAAACGGGTGGTCGTAACTCCAGTGGAAGGGGGGAGGGGAGGTGCTTTGGCCCAATTATGAAATTGTCATTTTATCACTTATCTGAACGTTTTTTCTTCATTTATGTAATATTTCCGTATTTATGTAATAATAATTCTTGGTAATTATCAAGAATCTTACTAGACGAAACGTCAGCACAAGATTAGTTTGTTCTATCACGTCTTAACTTATATCTCATCACATGTACATAAACAGAAATTGTTCACGAAGAAATACGGATTATGACGTAGTTTACCTGATTAATCCATTCACTAACATCAAAATAGTCTAGAGTCATCCTCTCCGAAAAGTATCTAACCGGAAAACCTCTCATTTCTTCAATTTTTCGGCTCTTATCAATGCTTTTAAGTGCATTGATCACAATACGAAGGAAAAAATAATCGAAAAATTCGCACTCTGCCATTCTTTTTTGTAAAGACTGGCTCATTTTTCCCCCATACTCGGGATAAAGGCATACACGGAGAAAAATATTCAGTAAAAATTACGAAACAATTCACGTAATCCGCAATGGGGAGTCGTTTTCCGGAAATTGTTATAGGAATGGAAGAGAAGAAATCTGAAACGTTCAGTGAATTTTCAGGTTCATCACCGAACAAAGTACGAAATTGTCACGTAATTTTTCCCGAAGAAGTAAAGTCTTACAGAAAATTCCCGATTGATTACGCCTCCAAAATCAAAAATTCTTGAACATTCAACAATTTTTATGAAGATGGTGAGTTATTTCGACGTTTCGTTCGGTAAAATTTCTCAATTGTTGGGGAAAAATTACGGAACGACTCCTTGTCCCCACAGCAGAGAGTCATTAGACGAGTGATTAATTTTTACGGAACAAATCGTAGAATTTACGTAGCGATTCCTACAGTTTCAGTTCCGACTCTAACTTTTTATTGAATTTTACTTCGCTCGCGGATTACGTTTCGAAGCGTAATTTTTACGTTTTTATTTTCTGGTAATTTTTATTGAATTTTTCTCCCCGTCTATGGACTATTTGCTGATGTACTACTAGCGATAAGCCAATACTGCATATTTCAAGTTCATTACCGACTATCGTTATGACAATTCGCTATGACAATTGTCAAGACCAGTATTTAATGGCATGCGTCAATGCGAAAAAACACCGATAACCGATCATTCAATTGCGGAGGCCGCCGCTCATTCGAGTGAATCTTGACGAGAAATAAATTATTTAATTTAAATAGAAATAGCTAATAATTAAACATTTCAACCTTGAAAGCAAATTTATTATTCAAGATTCTTGTGCCTTTCATCAATTACGGTAAGGGGGTCTTTTAAACGATAAGATCGGCAAATAAACTCGGTTGATAATGTCGGTGAACCATGCTTTGGCACACGTGACTGTTTGCACGTGACGACCAGTCTCCAGTTCCTTTCAAAAATGCACGTAACCTCCGAGGTGCATTAATTATCTTTCCTCCGGAGGGGTCAATGATTTTGCGGAGGTACAAATGTCACGAGAAAACTTCAATTTTGTCTGTTCATCAATTTTTGCTCCATTTATTTCTCGTTTCCATTGACATTAGATGACATTTCCGATGGATAGGTTTGATTTAGAATGGAATATTTTTATATGGAATATTTTTCAAGTACGAAAATAAAACTCGTGTTCAAGCGAATCACCTCCGTGTCCTGAGTGAAATTATATCCGACAAATTTTTTGAAATTTTATGGAAGATATACATTGTTGGAAAAAAATAGTATTTTTCCGGCCTGTTGCGATGGGGTTTTTTACTCGTGTGGCGTTGGCCTCCGAGCCGTAGGCGAGGACTGGCCAACCACACGAGTAAAAAACCCCATCGCAACAGCCCAGGAACAATATTTTTCTGTAGTGATTTTCAAGTTTTCGAGTTTGGGAAGTATGTAATACCAATTCCCAGACGAGAAATTGTGAGAAGCAGTACACAAAAACAAATTTTCACGATAGTGACACTGAATGCAATTTAGGGGAAAAAAATCATGAAATTTCAGGTTTCACTGAAAATTCAGTAAAATTCCAGAATTTTAAGCAATGTAAAGACGAGAATTCCTTAATTTATTTGAATTCTCCTTGATTTTTCCATGAAATTATGCATTTTCAATGACGAAATTCCTTGAAATTTCAGTGGTAATTTAATTCGATAAAATTTTTCAAAAAGTGTACCGGAAATTTCGGATAAATGGAAGAAAATGGTTATGAAATTTCAAGTTTTTAGTGGAATTCACGGACATTCATGAGTTTTCCGTTGGAGTGAGATGGAAATTTTACAATTTGATTGAACTTTCAGTGGAACATGAATATTCAGAAACAAAATGACACAAATTTTCTGTTTTTCCCTGAATTTACCTGATTTTTCTGAATTTTCACAAGATAATTGAACTGAAAAATCAAGTATTTTATTGATTTCCAGATAATTTGAACAGAAAATTAATGCAATATTTGATTTTCAATGACAAGATTTCCTGAAATTTCAGTGGAACTTGAACACGATAAAAATTTCCAGAAGGTGCTACGGAAAATTCAGACGGAAATTTTTAACAGTGTGTATTGAAAGTACAATGCTTCGATATTGATCCATCTACCACAAGCACGCTGTTGTTGTCATTATGTGAACACTGCTGAAATGAACGCGATCGAACAGTTACCATTGAAAATGTTCTATGCGCCGCATACAATTCTTACGCTCATGGTGGTTCCGTGTACACAGGCACACTCTCGTATTTGAAGCGACTCTGCTATACTTTCGGTGCTTTCGAGCGCAGGAATGTGGCGATCCATTGTTATTACCAATGTAATAGTGCATATAGTATTAGCATAATGACACGGAAGATATGAAAAAGGTTGAAAGAAAATTGAAAATGTAACGGAGGATAATTTTACTCTCTTGCAAAAATAATGCACGTTGGATAGTTTTTGAAATACCAGCGCGGAAGGACTTGCACTGAGAAAAAAAATTATTTTTGCCAAATATCCATTTACTTGAGAGAAATATTTATTTGTTCAATACCGTATGTCTCCAGTCGAGTCATTACCGGGCAGTCCTCATTAGGTTTCAATTATGGCAATTATATTAGTTTAGGGATGATTATGTTAGTTATGGCCTTGAATGAACTCCCTCGATAACTATCAAGGCCATTAGTTGTGGTCTTGAATGAACTCCCTCAATAATTATCAATAATTTGATTAAAAAACTAATGGAAATGCTTCCCTCTAGAAAATAAGAAATTTAGGAAAAATGAATAATCATTGAAAAAATTAATCCAACATCATGTGCAACATAGTCATCCTCTAGAACAACATGATTTTCATAACTAAAACTTAATCAGGCTTGCCTAGGAATGACTCGATTGGAGAAATCTGTTTTTTTTTAAATAAATGCTTCGCTCAAGTAAATGAGTACTTGGCAAGAGTAATTTTTTTTTCTCACTGCTTACTGTGCAGAAGTCAGCTGCATTGTTGTGTGAATTTTCAGTTGACATGTGGATATTTTTCTTTCGCTTCCTCGAAAAAAATTGACGTGCAGTGGCCACATGAGCGAATTAATAACGCAATTGATATTGATCCAGAGTAAACCATTTTGAAAGTTGTGATCAGTTTGTTTGAACGATTGATAAATTGAGCAGATTTTTTTCTTCGTGTTCCGACAAAAAATCGATTCAGCAGTGAAGAATTGTATAATTATATCAGTAGCAAAATGGTAAAGCGGTTTAACTCGACTTATCTCCGAGTTGAGTTTTTGAGGAATATTTCCCAATCCAAGGGAGATAGCGAAATTTTCCTAATTATATTTGTTGTAGCTCAAAATTTTGCTATCTCCCTCAGATTCCAAGATATTCATTGAAAACTAGCCAATAGTCAGAATTGACTTGAACCGTTTTACCACTTCGTTACTGAATAATATGTATCGAAGCATCATGTGTTCCAGTGCACGCAACTCTTGCCGCGTCAGCATCTCGAAAAATAATTTAAAAATATTATCTTCAAAAACCTCCAAATTCCTCAGGTATTAACGTTCATAATAGCAATTTTGATTAGAATTTTAAAAAATTTTGTGTTCGAAACGTTGGCAAATAGTGGAAGAATCGTTTTTTTTTCTTACGATTCTTTCCATTTTTAATCCTGATTAAAATGAAACGATTGGAGTAATTTCGGTGTTAAAAATATTACATTGATATAATTGGAAAGAGTAAAACTATTCACTACATCGAATTGCCAATATTTTTCCCCTTTTCTCCTCATAAGTCTCATAATTTAGGCTCCAGGGAAATTGAGAGAATTGGTGTTAAAAATCATGAGGCATATTTCCAGACTTAGTTACCGACGGATTCATGACCAGGGGTTCAAAAAGCATTGGAAAATAGTCGTTTACCTCGGCGACTACTAGTGTATGTAACATTATCACGATGGTGGGGCCTAAAATAGACAAAGCAAAAAGAGCGAGAGAGAGAAGCAATGTGATGAGGCCAGTAAGTCAGAGGCGAGCCCCGGCTTGTGGCGTAGTCAAACGGAAACGCGCGGAACTTTCCAGAAGCCTATGAACCGGCTTTGAGGAACAAGGTTCGATATACCAGTAGTCGCTGTTGGTAAGATAAGGACAATGAATACAACGCGACATAAAAGAAATTAATTCCAAATGTGAACACCGGCGTTGTGTAAAAGACTTCCTTCCGTACCGACGTGACAAGTGCATTGGGTTTTGACAATATTTTGAATGATGAATAGTTTAGCAATGCAAATAATTCGTAACATCTGACAAATATAACTCACCTTGCGCTTGGAGAAGGGCATAATGCACAGAGGCCAGGGTTGCATCATCTGCCGCCTTTGGGATGACATTTTCGTTATTTTATCCTTTTGCACAATTTTTTTTTTATAATTTCGGAAGAGTTCAAAGTTCCTTGGTCAGGTGTGAGAATGTCTATTCAATAAATTCCACGTTCACTTGATTTCTTATTAGTGCGGGTTTGATACTAATAACTGTCTGGAGGTATGTAGTCCGGTCTGACTTGCCGATTGTCTCCTGACGTTCTGCACCAGGGTGTCTGCTCGCTATAGTATCCAGGCAGTGTATATGCTGCACTGTCTCTTTCCGTCAGACAATACTTTCTCTCCTTTTCCCTCACTACGTCGTATATTCGCTCTGAGTAAGACGTACTTCACGTTTCAGATTTTTATAAAAAAATGATCAATAGATATTATTATCTTTTCCTGAACTCTAATCGCAGTTGTTTAAACATGAAAATTTACGATTCACGGCTGCTTTAACAAATATAAATTACGATTTGCTATTTTGAATGACGTGCGCTTTAGAACGATTCATATAATTTTGTATGATTTTGAGATATTTATTTTTTATTTGAATAACAGTCGAAGGATGTTTCTAGTCAGTTTAACAACTGTGCTAATCTGATCCTCAGTGAATTGGTTCCTTTTATATACGCCAACAAGTCGAGCCCTGGGGGAGAGTATCATTGGGCTGCAGGCGCCAGTCCTAACGTCGGTTGCCTTCGTACAATCTCGTATGGTGGAAAACCGACCAACCAGGGAATCGCGCGGGCGTATAGTATATTGGATTGAAAAAAATTACGGAGAGAGGGATACTGAGGACTGTATTAATGGCAGCCATCGATCAGGAGATGGGGTTACTCTGTGTACACTGCTAGAAAAAAAATGAAATTTCGTGGATAGTTGACTACTAATTTTCAGGACAGTGACACTGAATCCGATTTCGGGGAATAAAAATCATGAAATTCCAGGTTTCACTGAAAATTCACGAAAATTCCAGAATTTTAAGCAGCATAAAGACGAGAAGTCGTTACACTATTTAAAAATTACACTTGAAATTTTCAAGTAAAAAATCTTGAAATTTTTAAGAGGAGACTACTATGAGTTTTAAATCGTGGGCTATTGCAATGAGATTTCTCATACATTAAAGATCGATTATATGTGTCTAAAAACAAATAATTAGTGCAAAAAAAATTGTTTATTGTTCGTTTACCTCGCAAACGCTTAAAATGTTAAAAATGGTCCAGGGCCTCCAATTTTTGGAGCTACAGAGGTTTTTTTTTCAACTTCTACGCAGTTAATTTCATTATTATTTTCATTAAAAATTGCACCATTCATGTAAAATAGCCCGAAAAATATTTCTGAAAGAATCGGGAATGTATTTTTAATATGTTAAGAATAATTTTTCTGCCTAGTTTACATGAATAGCGCAAATTTTTACATTATACAAAACGAAATTAGCTGTTTAGGAGTTGAATTTCAAAAAAATTAATTGTAATTAATTGTAATTGTTATTGTACACATTGTTTCAAAAATGTTGAAAAAAACATCTGTATCTAGCAAATTAGAGGCCATGGACTATTTTTAACATTTTAAACGTCTGCGAGGCAAACGAACGATAAACAATTAATTTTATTGCACTAATTATTCGTTTTTAGACATACATAATCGATCTTCAATGGGTGAGAAATCTAAGTCAATATCCCACGACTTTTAAAACTCAGCAGTCACCCCTTAACAACGAATAATTTACATAGAATTTCCAATGATCTTGTTATTAAATATAAATATAAATAAATATAAATATGAATCAGTCAATGTTCTTGAATATTCCACGAAATTTGATTTCTCAGGTTCATACGACAATAAAAATTACTGAAAATCGTGAACATTCAGACAAATTTTCTTCTGAATTTTCAATCTCTTGAAAATTCGACTGAATGTAATACTTAATTTTCGTAATTGGTGTGAAAATCCAAATTGTCATTGAAAATTCAATGATGGATTCATCATGAAAAACTCAATTTTATTGAATTTTCAAGATGAATCAGAAACTCCATGAGCAATTCAGTCTGAAATTGAGTTCAAGTTTCGAATATTGAAAATTCAAATGCATCTGTTACTTAAATTTCAAAAAATTTCTAACAGTATAATTTATTTGAATTTCCAATCTAATTTGAATATTCAGTGCCAAAATACATTGAATTTTCAGTGAAATCTGAAATTTCATGATTTTTTTCCCCCTAAATCGCATTCAGTGTTACTGTGCCGAAATTTCAAGAATATATTTACCAAAATTTTCTGGTTTTCTGGTTGACAGTTCTCTTTGATTTTTCCACGAAATTCTGAATTTTCAATGACGAAATTCCCTGAAATTTCAGTGATAATTAAATTCGATAAAAATTTCCAAAAAGTGTATCGGAAATTTCTGGCAACAATTTTTAACAGCGTGTCCCACTTCAATACAGCCATATATCAAGTAAATTTGAATGAATAAATTTTAACGCAAATTGGCATATTTTTGACGCCTTTCAACCTTCAATTCTCCACATTCACATCCACATTATTATGATTCATTGGGCTCGCCCGTGTAGATGTGACTCTTTTAAATTGAATTGTTGATACTTCGGTGGTTCATTCTAACTTCAATATCTCTAGGAATAATCACAACATTTCCATCTAATAATGTTTGAAGTGGAAGGGATTTCATCATTTGAGTTGTGGGCAGGTGGTGGGCAGGTGGTTTTTCGTATCCCCTTTCTTCGTTCATAGTGCGAGAATTCCTTTACGTAATACGGAATAAAATCAGATTTGATAACGAATTGTAATCTTTTCAGGCAATCCGAAAAGAATAAAGTTTACATTACGTCAACGTCATCAGCTGTATGTCTCGTCTATGATTCACGGTGATTTTGATTGTCGGCTCGTGTGACTTTGTTCTCGACGCATTCTTTCCCCTCACCACACTTCGTGTTCCTGCAATGATGGTTTGACGAATCGATAGATTCGAGATATCCTCCAATAACGATTCCGTGATTTTCAACCGGAATTCCCCTATAACTCTAAAACTGTCGAAAATTCGTTCGGTAGTTTCGCTGCGTAGCAATGAGGGGAAATTTGATAGTGAAAAAATTTTCAGTTAAATGGATTTTTTGGAAAATTTTCCGCAATCAATGGTATGCAGGGAAGCTTAGGAAAATTCACGCAATAGCTTCGAATTATTCACATGTCATTCGTTTGGATAATTTTTTTCGTTTGAATTGAGTGATGGAGTGCAGCTATTCAACGTTTGTGCGGGTTAGAGCCATATTCATGTAAAGACTTCATTTATACATAGCAATACAATCAAATTGAAAAAATGGAAAATTTATCAGTTGTAATACCCCGAGACTTTAAAAATAATCGGATATTTCCCGAAAGCTTCGTTGCAAACAAATGATTTTTTTTTTGCAAAACTTAAGGATATCCAAGTACTTTGGGAATTTTTTTTCAGTGAAATGCTTTTTTACTTTTATAGTCAAACATCAAAGCTTCCATTTGAGCCCCATTTGATCCTAAGTCTCCGGACATTTTACAATGATTTTATTATTTAAAATTTGCATGTCTGAGTTTGAATGTCGATATTGAACCGTTAGACAACATTTTGTAAATCTGAAGAAAATTAGAAAGTTTTCTTTTGGAGGAAGATTGATGAAATAATTTAAAAAATGCAATTTTTTGAAAATTACGAGCATTTTACGGACATAAATATTTCATAAACAATCAATTTTCCACCATAAATGTCATGTGATCGGAATCGTAACAAATTTATTCTAATGCAGAATTTTATCAAAAATCGATTTCACGCCTAAAAAAATTTCTTTTCGAATGTTTAAACAATTTAAATAATTTATTTATAAACAATGAATGTTTAAAAAATTAATAATTCTGTGTGAAATGTAATATGAATGATGCTGAATACACTATTAGAAAGTGTTTGAAATTTCATGGAAGATATTATAGTAAATCTCAGGAGACTGACATTGAATCGAATTCAGGGAAAAATGGTTATAAAATTTCAAGTTTTAAGTAGAGTTCACGCAAATTAATGAGTTTTCTGTGGGAGTGAGACGGAAACTTCACAACTTGATTGAATTTTCAGTGGGACATGAATATTCAGAAACAAAATGACATAAATTTTCAATTTTTCCCTGAAATTTCCTGACTTATCTAAATTTTTACAGAATAATTGAACTGTTCAGTTCAACTTGAACACGATGAAAATTTCCGGGATTTGGAACGGAAAATTCGGACGAAAATTTTTAACAGTATATTTATGTTTTTTTTTTTTAATTTTTCTCATGCAATCTAATTGACAAATTTGATGATTGAAAATGGTTAAATCTATAGTGGGGTCTGCACCAAACTGTAAAAGATACTTGAATCTCCTTAATACTCTCGTTTCTTCGCAGGGAAATTGAGGGAATATTCTGATTTTAGTCGAACAGTGTGCGGTGTTCGGAATTATGTGACACTTCACGAAAATGTGGGGAATATCTGTCAAAGGAAGGGAAAACAATTGATACTGTGGAATTATCAGTTTGATAATTCACCCGTTGCCCGGTCAATTATCAAAACAAAAATGATGTGAAGATATCACTGGGCCCCCAATTACTGTAAGTAATACCCCAAGAGCTTTCCTTTAGTGTAAGGAAATTGTCAGTAGTAATACCCCAAGAGCTTCGAAATATTCGATTAATTTTGAAGCTCGAGGGGAACTTGTCGGAGCATTTTTCTCCTTGAAATTTCCGCCAAATAATTGTTCGTGGATACTTTGTCGGTTGCTAATCGCAGGGAAAAATTCTCGAAACATATCCTGCTTAAAATCCTATACGGGTACACTGACTAGCCCATTTACTTCCTAGTTACCCCCACTTTACCTAATCCCCACGCACATCCATATCTCCCACCTCTGAAAACCAAGAGAACGGATTAGTCAATCCGACAGTACTTTCGTCCACCGCAACGATTCTATTGGTCCAAATTTTAGGAGAAATAATGATCGAAATAATTCTGTCTCCCCTCCTCCGCACGGAGAGAAATATTCAATAGTAATACCACGAGACCTCGAAAATTATCGAATATTTCCCGATTGTTTTGTTGCGTAGCAACGAGAGGAAGAAGTTTTGCAGATTAAAATCTCGAGCGCTCAGCGCGAGGGATTTTCGTGCAAAACTCATCCCGATCGTTGATACACAGGAAAACATGAGGGAAATGTTCGATTAATTTTGGAGGTCGAGTGGTATTCGACGGATTATTTTTGGTAATCGGATCTGACTTTCTTCATGACTTTCTTTCACTCCACAGGATAATATTTGACACTTGTTTGGTTAGAGAAACAATTGCAGAGCTAGAGGGAATCTATCAAAAGCTACAGGGAAATTATCAAAAGCTAGGGGGAAATAACCGCTGTAATTTTAATTGCGAAGTACTTCATGTTATTGAATACTGAACTCCGGTTGGTCCAGGGGACGCCAGATCCGATTACCAAAAATAATCAATAAAAATTACGGATCTTTTTATCTGAATCTCTGATGAAAAAAACGATACCGTCACTTAAATTTTCTGGGTCGATTCCGTAATTGGTAAGCGAACTATGAGTTCCGTAATTTTTACTGAACATTTCTCTCCGTACGCCAAAGGTCAAGTACTGCATTATTCTATTGGCTGAAATTTTTAATGAAAAAAATATTCCAGAATGTTCGGTGAAAAAACTTCATCATCAGGAAAATTGAAGGTACATCATAAAATGTTCGCTTAATTAGTGGCGATACCATCGCGATACTCTCGAATATTCCCTCATCTTCCAGTACGTTCCATCGACTGTACAGGAACGACGAAGTTTCAGCATTCATTACGGAAAGCTGGCTTTTTTATACTGCACAATATCATTAATAATGCATTATCTTAATGCTATCGTTGATAATTCATAATGGGAGTTGAATCGAGTTGAACAATTCTTCCGTGAATCGAAAGCAGGGACTGGGTTGAATGAAACTGGAATTATTAGCTTCATTCATTAATTTAATATGTTTTTCAAAATGACATCTCGAATGTTCCAGTTGGAACCCAATTAAATCATAAATTTCCAGCTGATTGTATTTCGTTATAGTACAATTCAAATGCGAGCGATGATGATGGGAGTCAATGGTTCGGGTCAAATGTGAAGACCAACAAGAGAGCCTTACGCAGACAGTGGAAAAATCCTCAAATTCCCCTTCTACTCTCGTCGCCAATTGAGATTTAAATCGTTAATTACCGATTTTATCTCAATTCTTTATTCCATGTAAACATAAACAAAGTTGTTGTGAGTTTTGAGCCTCGATTTATTAATTTACAATACATTTATCATTACTCGAATCAACTGGGGATATTCCTCTCATCCTTACATCTCCTTAGTTTCAATTATCTCAACGTTCAATCGATAATCATTCATACGTGGTATCTTTATTACCCCCGTACAATCACAAAAATTTCCATTGGAGACGAACTATACCCCATCTGCCGAGCGCATTGGTTTAGCTTCCATCCCAATTACCATAATGCTTCGCGTATATTCAATTGACATTTGTTTATAATATAGTGGTATGACGTTGATAACCTACTAGAACCGGCGAGTGGCTTTCGCGCAATCAGCATGAAACAGCACGTAGAGAGAGGACAGACAAAAGAAAAGTGGAAAGACAAATTCTGGAACAGAAAACAAGATGTTAATAAACACCAAAAGAATCACTGACAATGCAAAATTTACTTAATAAGATTGCCATAATTTGCGTATGAAAACTTTTCAGTTGATACTTTTTTTTTTGTCCAATTGTCCCGACATTCCTATGATGTGTTCCATCTTCTGGCTTTGAGTACGTGTTATCCCCACGCGCTCAGCCGTAGCACGTGTTGAATGAATTTAATTGAATAATCCCTGTCTGAATACCAGGCCTATAGTATTATCTATTTAAACCGTATAAACATGACGCGATTCCGTTCACGCTTCAAGGATTAGCATAACGAGGAGAAGGGGAACGGATCATCTTTTCAAGTTCAACTTTTGCAAGGTCATACATGCAGATAATTTTAGAGGGGGTTAAGGTAAAAAATTTCAACGTTGGGGCAATGTTAATTGCCAACCTTCAAGTAATGTTGAAGGAATCATTGAATTTACTTCAAAGTACATCGTTATAGAAACTCCATTCAGAAGCAAATTGTTAGTCTATTAGCAAAAATATATTAACTATGTTGTGATGGAAGCAATTTCCCACTTGTTTGCGGTCAGTGTTTTGCTAGGTTTAAACCACTGTTTTATGATGATTCTATTGAATGGTTTATTGTCACCAGATCAGAAAATTAGCATGTGACGCTGCGTCCTTAATTTTATGTGTTGTGTTTCCACATTTAATGAGACAGGTCAGTGCATCGAACTTATTGTATTACGATATCCCACATTATAAAGTAAATCAAAGATCCGAGAATCGATGATGAGTAATAGCTCTTCAGCGATGTGGATAATGCTGTTGAGTTTTTTTCTCGATAAAACACTAGTGGAAATATACTGGCAACTAGTCGTGCATATCCGATTGAAATTATTTGACGAGAGGTTTTAATGTATTCATTTCAATGCTATTTGGATTCTAGAGTGTTATATATTGATAATCTTGCACAGCTTCACGTTTCAATTATACTGCTATAAAGGAGTGAGAAACATACTCTTGTGATAATTTATCGTAATGCAAGGCGTTATAAACGCAAATTTCTCATTATTTCCTTCGATTTATTAACGCCGATATTTCTATTTTTTTTCTGGAAATTGCATTAGTGAAATCTCTTTTTCTAGTTTCCTTCATGTATTCTTCGCTGTTCTGGAAGTAAAAAAAAAATATTGAATTAAAAACTCAGGATTTACGTTTGCGATTTGGTAACAAACGTGAGATTGCAGAATAAAGAGCTGCTTTACATTGCGCTGATGGACTGAAATTTTCACCTCTGAATTGTCACGTATTCTCACTCATTCGAGAGTTCTCAAATCTTGAAAACGTTCTTCAAGTAATATTTTTGTTGATGAACTGGTGTAAACTGATGAAAAAAATATCCTCAAACAAATCTTACCTCTACCACCAAATGCGCACGTTGATGATTACCAACTTCCAAACATTTTATGTTGAGCATTTGAAGTGTCCTAAGATGAAACATTTTTACTGCAAAACTAGATCTCGATGTTCTAGAAAATTTCTATTCTCTGGTCAAACAAGAAATTCCATTTCCAGGATTAGCATCCCTATTTTGGCCTTGAAAAATATTTTATGCAAAACATGGAAATAACTATTTTCAAATAGCCATTTGGTTAATATTCTTCGTTCCAGAAAAATCTATAAATTTGATTGAACGGGATTGTTATTAGTTAGTCATTTCAGCTTGTCAATTAATAGAGTAACAATGACGATATGATGGCATGCCTGCAATTTGAGCGAAGTATTTTGCATTTAGCTTCACTTCAGGGATGAAAAAAAATTAATAGAAAAACCTAGCGAATTTGTTAGAAAATTCTATTGGATTTCTATTAAACTTTCTATTGGTTTTTGACCGATTCTATTGAAATGTTCAATAGAAAAAGTCAATAGAATTCGATTTTTCTATATAATTTATTTTATTGAGATATTTTCTATAGATTTTCTTCGGCTCAAATTTTCTAAGTTTTTTTGTTTGATTTTCTTGATAAGAAGAATGGAAAAATAGAATGAAGAAAACCTAGAAAATTTCACCCAATAGAAATTCTATAAAAAATGTCTGAAAAGAATAAGTTATATAGAAAATTTAATTCTATCAACTTTTTCTATTGCATATTTTCTATTGAACATTTCCATAGAATTGGCCAAAAACTAACAGAAAGTTCAATAGAAATCCAATAAAATTTTCTAACGAATTCGCTAGGTTTGTCTATTAAGTTTTTTCGTGCGCGTTTATGAGAGGTATGATCTTCCTGAATTAATTGTTCACACTGAGAAAAACAAAGTTTTTTTGAGACGTACGTCTTTCCTTATATCAAGAAATTCGTGGCTTGAATATTTTCAAGAGCAAAATATCTTGCACTAAGAAGAAAAAAATTTTCGTCAAGAAATTTTGTACTTGTCCTAACGACGAGGACAATTTCTTGATGACAATAATCAATTTCTCAAACCATGTAAAATTGAATTAATTCATTTAATTGTTTTTCAGCCTCAATGCTAAAATATTTAAATGCAAAAACCACTTGAATTAATTTGAGAACTCGTTTTCTTTATATGAACCAATTGCCCTCATCTTTCGGACAAGTATAAAATTTCTTGGCGAAAGATTTTTTTTCTTAGTATGAGATATTGTGCGTTTAGTAATTTTCTTGATACAAGTAAAAATGTACTTCTCAAAAACTCTTGTCTTCTCAGTGCAGAGTAGAGCAGAAATATCGATATGGTCAGGCTGCGATTTCTAAATCTCGAGTGAAACATCAACAAAGTATTACCAAAATTTCCTACCTCAAATCAGATTTTCGATGATTTGCCCGGTGGCCTGGCGTAGTGGTTAAGGCCGTTGCCTCACAACGGATAGGTTCCAGGTTCGATTCTTGGCCGGGTAGAATGGTGAGATCTAACCATTTTTAAAGTCTTGATCAATCGCCATATAGTCTCATCAGACTCGAAGCGATATAAAATAAGCATAAAAAAAAAAAGATTTTCAATGATCCATTGTCATTAAAATATCTTATTACTCATGTTTGAAAATGGCATATGTTTCACGGACGAATTCCGATCTCGGTAATCATCAAAAAACTATTTCGTCGATTCGCACAATTTTTACTGGCTAACAATTATTTTCCTCTTAGTATAGTTGCTGCACGAAAGGGGACTCGTCGCATGTATTTCATATCTCAGGCACGTAATTACGTCAATGAATTCCAGATGATTATATAAGCAAAGCGAATCGATCACTGAAACTAAAATTGTAGAGATGAATACGGTAATCCTACGCGTGAAATTTGGTTATCACTGAGTAAACTTATTGTAAGATTTACCAAATATTAGATTGATACGCAAACAATTATATATATTTTTGTAATTTTTTTAGCAGAATAAACTATTTGGTTTGGATGCATTCATAAAAAAAAAATTGAGTAAACTTTTAGTCGACGAATAACTAAATATTTTTTACTGTTTCTTTTTCTAGATGCATGTTTGCGCTGTCAGGCTGAAAGTAAGAAGGACTTCTATGGACGTCAAGACTGCGTTGTAGTTTGGGGTGAATGTAACCACTCGTTTCACTACTGCTGCATGTCCCTATGGGTGAAACAGAACAATCGCTGCCCCCTTTGCCAGCAGGAATGGTCTATCCAACGAATGGGAAAATGAAATGAAATGTGCGAAAATACCGGTCTCATGAATATAGTCATAAACAAATTGTTTTTTAAATAAACAAACAAACTCACACATACGTCCAGTAATTTTTATTTCATTGAGAAAAATACGATAACAATGCAAGATAAAGAGCGCGATTAGATAATCCAGTCTGTATTCTTCTCCTATTTTTGCTTCCGAATGGAAGCATTGTAATCGACCAAATTTAAGTTTTGCATTTTTTGTGTTATATCAACCAAGTATGATCCAAAAAGTCCGAAAATGCAATTTTTGGGCGGTGTCCGTATGTATGTATGTATGTGGGTGCATATGTAAAAACCATTTTTCTCAATTATTTGCTAAGGAAACAATGGAATCGAAGAAATTTTTTTTTATCAAATGTAGGTCTTATCTAGCCCTATCCATCGCCATTAATTAAAATTTAATTCATTCATTCATTTTTTTAATTTTTGAATTTTTTCGAAAATCAGTTTTCATACGATAGCTGAAAAAAAAAAGTTTTAAATTCATTTAACTATGGCTTAAAAAATTTGTTGGGATGTCCTCTCGACCGAGTTCGAAGATGAAGATCATAACTTTAATAGTTATTCGGATTTTTTTTTAATTCAATTTTTTTTTCTAAATTTTAATTTTTACAAATTTCTTTTAATTTATGATGTTTCATGGAGTGAACCATAGGTTAAAATATTTGTTTTGATGTCATTAATGTGTAGTTGAAGAATGAGCATGATAACTGTCTTGATCAATTGGATTTTTATGATCATTCATGAAAATTTTGAATTTTTCATGAATTTTTTATGAAAATCAAATTTCTGGTAGTTTCATCTAATGTAATGCTCAAATTTATCAATTCTTGCATCAAACAATTTTTTTTAAACATGATTATAGTGGAATTCTAAGGTATAATAGAAAGTTTCACTCTATCTTTGAATTTATATAAGATTTTGAGAATCATTCTCATGTTTTTCGATATTTTGAATTTTCCATCAGATTCTTCGAAAAGAATCTGATGGAAAAGGTTTCAGATTCTTCATATTATATAAAATTAAAATATTCTTAATAAAATTTTGTTGAAAATTGTATTATCATAGTATCATTTTTGAATAGTATCATTTTTCGACTTAATTCATATGAGAATGTCCGATCATCATTTTTAGAGTATTCAAAAGATTGTTGACTTTCCACTATTGTGAAAAATACACTTGGATTGATTATTGTAGTGGAGAAAAATATTTAAATCTATTCAATTATTAATAAAGAGTGTTACTCCGACTTTACATCCGGGAGCGTTCAGATATTACATCACGTTGTTTTTTTGGGGGGGGGGGGGGGTTTGTATCACTATTATTACTTCATTCTAAGCGTTTCTGAAATTATTGTCTCAGTAACTAGGGATGAACGTTTGGAATTTGGAGCAGCTTCCCCTCATGATCAATAAGAGATTCTGAAAAAAATCGCAAGGAAAGGTTTGAATAAAAGAATTCATAATAATTATTTGATGTGCTTGATTCAGTTTTTGAAAAATGAATTGATTACTTGTTTTCATTTCTTCAAATTCATCCTCGTCATTGAGTAATAAAACGAAAGAACAATTCTGGAGTTAGAAAATCCACTATCGACGATGATCCCAATTTTATTCGTTTCTTGTTATGATAATGATTTTGTTCACATCAATTTCGGAATGCCAAATCCGTAGATGATTGTTTTTTTCATCTCTGCAATACTTTTTCATTTTACGTATATGCATAAATGGGGATTTATTCGATGGGATGATGACACTTCGACAACTGTAGGTGATAAATCATCTACAATGATCCATTTTTCTCCTTTGACAATGCATGCTGTATAGTGTCCGAAGCTATTTTCATTGATGATTTCTGGATCACGAAAATTTACAATCCCGGCTAGAACATATTGATTATTATTTACGAATAATGTTCTCGGGAAATTATGTAATGGAACTCGAAAATTGTGATCTGATGGGCAGTTAATAAAAAGATGGTTATGAAAGTGAATACTCTTCATAGTACATTGTGTACACTCAGTGTTAACTCCATTGAAAATTTCATCTATGGTCGTATGCAATATTCCTTGAAAATGTTGGCAATAAAGATGACCATACTCGCATATTGCAGCGAAACTGGGTTCTATTATAACTTCATTAATTTCTCTATGACCACACAATGGACAGTCCATTTTCACTGAATAACTTGGATTCTGATTGAAAATGATGGGACATAATTCTGATATTGTCATCAGTGCACTGAAAATTACCAAATCAGACCATAATTTTTTTTTTTTTGGAAGAATTCTTTAGACTGAAAAATATCTAATCTCAACTGCTGAACATATTGTTCATCAACCTCATCATTTATGATAATGTATTTGATTAATTTGAATTCTACGGCATTTGAACGGAAGATGTCACTGCGGAAACCTTCTAAACTACATGCTGCGATCAATATTTGAATAACGCTGTCAAATCCACATGTTTGTTGTAGGCAAAATGAAATACCCTGATTGATTATTGGATCACATATATTACCATTTTTAAGTATGTACATACTTTGTTGTTCAGGAGATCGTTTAGTTGATGATGCCGATTCATCATTGAAAATATTAAAGGCGTCACCCTTCTCTTGAAATTTCATCAAAATAGGATTAGATATAATGTCATCCTCAATATGCCCATTTTCGTCTATCGATTTATTTTTTGTTGATTGTTCGAATTCATAACAGGATATATTTGGTTCATTGTCTTTCTCTCGGGTATCTGTACCTACTTGATGTGGTGTAATGGTAGGTTCGAAATTCTCATTGATATTAATCGGTACAACAGTCGGAGTATGTAACTCAAGACAAATTGGTTTATGGTCCGAAAAAAAAGACTCATAAGTTCCACACGAATAATGAGAGAGGTTATTAATGAATATAATATCTATTTGAGTATTGAAATTGGTAGTTGATATGTGTGATTCTAATCCGCGCTGAAAATGATGATAATTCAAATATTTTTCAAATGAACTATCAGCGACAAAAGTGTCGAAATTAAAATCGCCAATTATAATTTTCGGTTTTCCAATGCCCATTGATTCAATCAGTGATTTAAGTTCTTTAAAAAAAATCGCGTAGCTCATTGATGGGGATTTATATCCAGCTAATATTTCTACGTCATTAATTCGGAACAAAATCAAATCTAAATGTCCATTCTTCGAATTGACTTTTTTATGATTCATAGTGGAGTATTTCATTTTCGTTATTTTGTTTTGTAGAATGAAGATACCTTGAGAACAACTTTTCTTATGTGAATCCGTTCTGAATACTAAATGGAAATTTCCTAAGTTAATATAATCATTCAATTCCGTAAAAGTTTCTGAAAGAATTAAAATATCTGCTTCCATGTACCATCGATCACATTCTATGTACCGAAAATTTTTATTAAATGAACGGATATTATGATATATAATTTTCAAATTTCCATTTTTTGTGAAGTCAGTGTACGATAACTTCAATTTTCTATGTTCCAATTTATCATATTCTTTTTGTAGGGGATCATTTGACAATAATTCGTTTGGTGGTTCAAATTGTCCTAAGATGTACAGATCGTCCAATTTACGGACTCTGCTCATAGCAACATATAGTAGAGATCGACTTAAAGATCGAACTAAAATAAAAAATAAAAAAGATAATAATAATTTGATACTTAATAAAAATTATTTTACCTTTAGACATTTTGAATCATTCAACTCTGCCAACTTCACACACAATATTCACTTTTTTAAATGAAACAATCAAAGAACGATAACACGATTGAATAATTGAACATGAATTACTCATTTTTTACATTATCGATTAGAATGGAATTATTTTAACACATCCAACGACATTAATGGTAATTAAAAATTACACAAATGTTGGTTATCAAATCTGTTGGATATAAAATGGATGAAAAAACAAAATATATTACGATTGAAAATTATTAATTTCATGACAATCATCGGCATTGTATGGAGATGATTAAGGAATAAATTGAAATAGGAATTATTTTCGATAAGAATAAAAAAGATGCAAGATCACCATTCGGAAGCATATTGCTAATTTATTAGCAAAGAAAACTATACCATTTTCAATATAAAAGCAATTTCCCACTTGTTTTTCTATTCGCTTTGAATCTGTGGCAGGACAGAGTGGTGGCTACATGTCTCGAAAACTTATGCAAAAATAATTCCGACAAAATAACTCGGACTCAAAAACTTTTTCAAAAATAACTTTGCGACAAAAAAACTTCCGTCTAAATAACTTTGCGACACAATAACTGTAAAAAAAAACTTTTACAAAAATAACTCTGCATGAACAAAACTTTTGATAATATTTTCATATTCATCCGATGAATTGTATTTACCGGCTCCTTACTAATGTGACAAATTTCACAATCACAATCGTGGCTGCCCGAGCGGTAAATCTTTGTTTAAATGTGGAATTGTAAATTGGATTGTTTATCAAAAAAATTTGAAAATTGTAAAGTTATTTTTGGTGAAAAATTGAAAAATGGAGATATCTGAAAAATATTGCCAAAAATTTGAAATTGTACATTGTATTGTTTATCAAAAAAAAAAAAGAAAATTGTGAAGTTATTTTTGTGAAAAATGAAAAACTATGAATAAAAATTTGAAATTGTACATTGTATTGTTTATCAAAAAAATTAGAAAATTGTAAAGTTATTTTTGTAAAAAATGAAAAAATGTGGATAGCTTTTTACTATATCTCTCAAAAAATAACAGTATAATTCTGCAGTTATCTTTGCCAAAGTTATTATGCCCAAAGTAGTTTTATCGGGAAATTATTTTAGTCAAAGTTTTTTTGTCGCGAAGTTATTTTTGCAGAAGTTTTTGAGTCCGAGTTATTTTATCGGAGTTATTTTGGCATAAGTTTTCGAGACGTACTACCCAGAGTGGTGAATGGAAAGAATACACGTGATTTTTTAAAAATAATTCGAACAGGCACTTCGCGCCCATCTCTAATTAGTTTATACTATTTTGTTCCCGCCTTGTCCGTCTTCAGGATTAGATTAAGTTAATTCAATTCATTCTTATTCTTGATATATATCAGCAGCGAAGTGGTAAAACGATTTAAGTAGACTTAGCTCTTAGCTGAGTTTTCAAGGAATATCGTCAAATCTAAGGGAGATAGCGAAATTTTTGTGCATATCTTTTTTATAGCACTCAATGTGCTCTACAGAAAAAGTTATAACAAAAATTTTGCTATCTGCCTTAGAATCACAGATATTGTTGGAAAACCGATGAATAGTCAAAATCGACTTAAACCGTTTTATCACTTCGCTATTGATATGTTTTTGGCAACTGTAAAACTGCACGCTTTACATACCCACCATGCCACATCTCAACCCAAACGATTTTGATTTTTTACAAAGCTACCGAGAGGGCATCACTACCTAGTGATTTAAAAAAAAAAAATTCTCAATTGAAAATACGGTTATTACTCAAATTCTCAATTCAAATTTTTCGAATTGAGAATTTTCGAATCAAATTTTCTTACTCTAAAACAAATGTCATATTACTCCATTCGTTTAGTATATGTCCATTCAACAGAACATATTACTATTTTTAGACCAACTTGTTTGAAAATGTATTTAATCATCTCTTCAGATGTTATATAATAATTGATTTTTCGTTAATGAAGGTATACCAATATTGCTGAATTCTTTGAGCTGATTTTGATGGAAGAGAATTAAAAAAATGCAGAAAGAGATACACGGAGAGAAATATTCAAGAAAAATTACGGAACATTTCACGTAATCCGTAAGCGAGAATCGTTTTCAGTGAATTTCTATAGGAATATAAGAGAATAAATCTGAAACATTCAGTAAATTTTCGGGTCTGTCACCGAAAAAGTACGAAAAAGTCACGTAATTTTTCTGGAAGTTGTAAAATTTAACAGAAACTTCAAGACTTATTATGCCTCAGAACATGAAAATTCTTGGATGTTTAAGAATTTTTACAAAAAGTTCTGGAAAAATTACGGAACGTGTTGTTAAAATCTCCCCCTCACGGTGATGGTGATGGTGACGAAGATGAAAAATATTTTGCGATTATTATATAGAATTAACAACTCATGAAGTTTTTGACGAAATGAAAAGAGAAAATTCAATGCAAAATATACCGTTTCCCCATTGTAGACTGAGCTCAATTAATCAAGTAATTCGGTTTCGAATCGTCAATGATGAAACAAATTCTTCCATGTCAATAATTACTCAAAGATAAAAAAGTTCAATAATATTAAAAATATCAGACTGGGATTGTCACGATGTAACTATAAATACTTTTATTTGTGCGTGCTCTTCACCGGTACGAAATTAATTATCACTAATTGAATGCGAACACATGATTTTAGGAAGCATGAGTCGTGCATCAAACTTCTGAAAACAATTAAACTGAACTGTTCACTTTATATTTTTTTTATTTACTAAATGTCGATTAATTGAAAAAACAATTGATCACACGATCATCCAGGGTAGGTTGTTTCCGAATGAAAGTAAAAACAAAAATTCAAAGTCATTTGTGGTTTGAGGTGATTAGCAAATCTCATCAAATTGCAGTTCGACGAGACTTGTTGTCTATAAAACCCCTGTAACGGTTATGGTCCTGAAACTCACTTTTAATTCAACACATTCAGTGTTCGTGATTCGAAGGAAAGAACAAAAAACAAAAATTACCAATTTTCTGTCAGTGGTCCGTTTTGCCCTCCCGGTCCATTTTGCCCTCCCCTCCCCTATGGAATATTCAATGCAAGTTGAAATCGTCCAAAAACTAATCCCCGTCCAGAAATTGACCTGTTTACCCTCTATTGAACTTGCAAATTTTCACGATTTCCGAAAACAGTGACATAAAAATGAGTCAAGCAAAGAAGAGAATTTCAAGGGAGTTCTGAGAGAATTTGTTTCATATTTGTGCTTTGCACAAGTCGGGAAATTCTTTTGCTAAAGATATTTTTGTCACAACCTTTAAGTAACTAATGGGCTGATTATTAGGTATGTTATACAATTTTTATGATTTTTTATACTGCAATAGATTGCGAAATAGGATTGGTTTTTAGTAGTGTTGGAATATTCGAGCACAGCTCTTCCATTGTTGTACAAAAACTACTCGACAAAGATTTATGACATACTGGGAAATGGTTCTAGAAAGGGACTAATTTACGATCGGTTGTCCTCCGCACTCGAGAGCGGTTTAATCTTAAGCATGTGCCGAAATTTGAAGGACTGTGGCCTCTTGAGGCATAAAACTTTATTATTTTATTTTTCGTTTTCCCAGTGAGAGTTTTCCCTTGATTATACTAGTGCGTCTCTGGACACCTGTCCTCTAGTACAGACGTGCCTCTTATGTAAAATAAAGAGAACTTGATAAAGTATTTCACTGCTTTGCCGTATTTATTTATTCGTTTGCACCCATATTCCAATAAGTAGTGTTTCATGGGGAAAATATTTTTTGTTTATCTACAGAATGAACGAATGCCCTGATGAAGAACACTTCGTGTGTTCGAAACGTTGGCAATTGGTGAAAGAATTGTTTAATTTTTTTCTTTGGATTCTTTTCTTCATTGATTTTTATTTAAATTTCCGTTATGATCGTTAATGATTCAGGAAGTTGGAGTTTTTCGAATAATTTCAAGGGCGCTATTTCAAATTGACTTTCCGACCTTCGTGATGTACTCAATATTCAGTCTACTACAATATATCAGCCTATTTTCTTCCTTCGTAAATCGTTCAATTGTGTTTAATCAATTATTATATTCATGATTTTAAAGGCCTTCTACAAGTTTCCGAATTATTCTCCTGTAGTTTTCCTCTATCTTTATAGTACCTTGCAATCATTTAAAAGGATCGGTGCGTTTTGGAAAGAATCTGTCACCACGTGTTTAATCGTGCTGAAATTGTTGATTCAGCGGCTGAATACTTTGCCGAGCCCTCATTTACAAATATCATTTGTTTACTGTCTGTGGGACTATGCAATCATGTGAGAATGACGTCTGATACAAAGGTCAATTACAGGCTGATGTAAAATTCTGAAGAAACGGCGGAACAGTCACGTCATTGTAGCTGTTTAACAAGTTTTTCTTTCTTTTTTTTGCATCATTCGTTCACATCTTGCGGTCGCAGTCATCCCCACCAGTGAATTGGATGGCTGTGGAGGCTCGACTGCGCGGTACAGTTCTTTCAACCAATCAGCGCTCGGAGGCCCGACCATCTCGAATGGAATTCCCATTTCAATGCCAGCCTTATGATTATTATTATTATTTTCATTATTGCATTCTAGCATCAGGATTTCACTGGATTCTTGGAATATTCACGGTAGCAAAAATACTGGAAAGTTGCCAATTATGAATCATGAATTCTCATCTATTTTAAAAGGCGTATGTGCTTCAGTGACTCATTTTTTTGTGTTGGAGAAAATATATCACAAAATTCTGAAAATTTAATTTTTCAATGGAATGAGCCCATTCGATTCACGTCCATTACCAATAATCGTATCAAGAGTGCTCCACATATGTTGTTTAAATGTACGTTTTGTACGCCAAAGTGCAACTACACATTGGGTTGCGTTGCTGCAACGATGGGTTCTTCGCTGTGCTCTCATTCCGGTGCAAACCTGTTTGCTGTTACCGAAGAACTGCATGTTCACTATTAGAAATCCGGGTAACATCGATATTGTAGTATGGAATTATATGAACTGACATTTATTTTCCGTTTGTCATCATTTCTGAAATGTTTGAAATTGAAACTGCAACTTGTGGTTGAACTAATTGACTCTTTCCAATCTTGTTTTTTTTTCATCGCACTGTCCGTAAAACGTCGTTTTACGGAAACTTCGTGTCCGTCAAACGCCGTTTACAGACATTATGAAAAAAAATGATGTCCGTCATTCGCCGGAAAACATCATTTATGCCACTCATGTCTGAAACCGGCTGGATTACACACTCGACGCTTCGCGTCTCGTGTCTAATTCAGCCGGTTTCAGGCTTCGTGACATAAAATTTTGTTCAGTACTTGTTGGGAAATTTCGTCCTTAACGTGTGTGGTTACATCACTCGCCTTCGGCTCATGCTGTAAACCCCACACACGTTAAAGACGANCTTTTTTGCACTCGTTACGAAATATACCATTTCCAGCCTGTTGCGATGGGGTTTTTTACTCGTGTGGCGTTGGCCTCCGAGCCGTAGGCGAGGACTGGCCAACCACACGAGTAAAAAAACCCCATCGCAACAGCCCAGGAACAATATTTTTCTGTAGTGATTTTCAAGTTTTCGAGTTTGGGAAGTATGTAATACCAATTCCCAGACGAGAAATCGTGAGAAGCAGTACAGAAAACAACTTTTTTGACTCGCGTGATTGCATTCCTCGTTTTCACCTCGGTCTGCAACCTTCACACGGTCAGAAAATTTTTTTATGTCATTAAAAAATACATAAAATATCGTATGTCACACGGCGATAAAAGTACTATCTGGCGAATGTGGCTTTGCAATACTTTTATCGCCTGATGACATAATATGCTATTTCGGTCTTGCAACGAAATTAGCTGTTTTTCACGGTTCAAATTTTTATGTATGCAAATAGAAGACTTCTCAATACTTTAGGTATACAATTCCTATTTTTTTATAACCTTGTCTCCTTATTATTGAAATCTCTTGAACCTGATGTTTGGAATGGTTTTGTGGACCTTTCTACTACACGTTTTCAGCTCTAAGTAAAGTCATTTCGTTTGTCAAGGATAATGGTATAAACAAAAGGAATTCGAAACGAATTGTAACTGGTTATTTTTCATGATCGATTTTAACAAATTTTTCTTCAATCAAGTTTATGTTAGACTCATCAAATTGATCTTTTTTTATGAAGATAAAATTTTCTGAAGACAATATTAACAATTATCAAGTTTCTTCAATTATCGGAAGAAATAGTCTTGCTCACTGTTGGAACGCATTTGAATCACAATTTTTCGTGATAAATATCCAAACGTCTTTTTCTCACGTAACTGTTTCACTCCAGAAGTATAGTCGGTTGTACATTGAAATTTTCGTTCACCCATTACTACCGACTCACTAATTTTGCAGAGTGAAAACCCTTTTATTACTTTTATTATGAGGGAAAGTGGGACAAAGTGAAACACTTGTCATGAGCTAAAAATTCCAATATCTCCATTTATAAACAAAGAAATCAAGAATTAGAGTGGATCAAAAACGTTACACCTACTCGTTTTGAAATTCGTTTGGAATGATTTATACAATATGTGGTCGTCCGCAGGAAAAGGGCTCACTTTGCCGATACGGAGTTATGCATACTCACAATCAGATAATGTTGATAACATTCCACGCATTTGAAGCCCAAAATGACATCGATTGGATGGAAAATGATGTCGCTAGAGAAGATGATAAAAATAATTTAACCCTAGATTGGTCACCATATGAGAGAAACGCCGCAGCCCGTCGTTTTTCTTGAATTGCCATTGAATGGCTGATCAGAAAAATTCAAAAAAATTTGACTTTTCCAATTAAAGTATCTAAAAAATTAGAGTAGTTTCAGAACAACATAATTCTCGAAATTCCTGAAGAAAACAATTTTTTTCTCACAGAGGAATTATTTTTTCCCATGTTGAATGAAAGTACCTGTTACGCGAAGTTGCCGGAAACTCGCTAAACGCGCCCGGGCAGTGTAAAGTGAATTTGGCAACGTTCGGGCCTAAATAACACGGCGGCACTTCCCCGCGGACGTGACCAATCGTTGGGTCGCGTAGGGTGACCAGACTAGGGTTCACATTGATTTAATAGGCGTTTCAGAAAGATAATCGGCAAAGTGGGCCCTTTTTATGCGGGCGTCTACATATGACGCTGCCAATAGAAATTCTCAAGAGTATCACAAACAAATAAATAACAAATATCTTTCCGGTGAATTTTTATTGCTTCCGCATGGAAGCATTGTAATCGTTCAAATTTACGTTTTGGATTTTTTGTGTTAAATTGATCCAAAATTCCGACAAAACGATTTTTCGACTGTGTCCGTACGTATGTGCGTGGTGAAGTTTTTCTTCAATTGTTCGCTCATGAATAGAGGGAATTGAATCTTTCTTTTTTCAAATGTATTGTGGTATTGTTGAGCCCTATCGATGACCACTAATTAAAATTTAATTCATCGATTAGTTTTTTAAATTTTTTGAACATCGGTTGTTTCACGATAACTAAAAAAAATATTCTGAATTGATTGAATGATAGTTTAAAAATTGAATTTGTTCGGGTGTCCCTTTGACCGAATGTTGGAGATGAAAGCGATAGCAATAATCGTTATTTTGATTTATTCGAAAATTTCCAAAAAATTTTCATTTTTTGGACATTTGAATTCCGGGGATATCCTTGAATATCGTGCTTCAAATGAATTCAATCATAGCTTAAAATGTTTGTTCTAATGCCATTAAGTCAAAATTAAAAGGTGATTACGATAGCTATATTGGTTGATTTGATTTTTATGATGATTGTTGCAAATTTGGAATTTTTCACGAATTTTCCTGAAAGTGAGCTTTCTGATGGTTTCTTCAAATGTGATGTTTCAAATTCATTCAAGTATGTGTAAATAGAATTTTTCTATTAACATTTCATCAAAGAGCTGAGGGGAGAGATAGAACTGTAAAAAAAACAATTGGTTGTATAGAAGAAAAGGGATAATAAGAATAATGATGCTGATAACATTCAACTAAGTTGAAAATCTGACAAAATTGAGTAAGAGGAAATCTTATTCAATTTAAAAAATGAAATAAACAATGGATTATACGTGATAGCAGGAAATTATGTGCAAAATAACCATTGGGTAACATATTGCTAATTTATTAGAAAAAATAACTATACTGTATATAATACAAGTGCAATTTCCGACTTGTTTAAGAAGAGGTAGAAGCGTCCCACTCCAATGAAAATCGTTATTTTCTCCGCTTTTTGCAGAGTGGAGTAAGATTTCCTCGAGATTTAAAATATTCTGAGAATGTCATATTTCAAGACTATAACTCTACCGTAGAGCTAATAGGGCGGAAACTGCATAATTATACCCGCCACTTACGTCGTTTCGATTCGACGCTGACCAATTGAGAAAATAATGTGCAGAAAAATGTTACGAGAGGGAAGAAAAAACTAGTCTGTAATTAATAGAAACTATTTTGCTCCAAGACGAATGCCACTTAACTTTTCTACATGACTCCCTACCCCCACTTTAGAGAATATTGAAGGTCGTGGAAAGGTTATTGCGGTCGAAATGAGTAGAGAGGCTCGACTCCAACAGCCAATGAGCGTCAAGCGTACAATCAGTTAGTTTAATGCTAAAGAAAAAGTAATTCGAGCACGTGTCTCCACGTCTTTTCTTTTTTCTCTCTTTAGCTTCGGACAAGGATGACGCAATCACGAACATTTTCAGCGTTAGGAGAATATTCCAATAAATTCTGCAATGCCTGTTTATCGCACGCAAGTCAAAACCTGGAGTAACTGTAAATCGTGGATGGTATCTCAATGACGGGGAGCCGTATTTTATTTTATAAAATTAATATTACCATTTTATTTTCAACACCATGAAACATCTTCACTCTTCATTGTTTTAAGTCGTTTTGTATAGTTGTAAGCAAAGTTACATTACTCGAAGAACAGTCAATTCCGAGCTGCCTTTAGCTCATTATGTCAATAAATTTGTTTATACAAATTAGTTTTTTTACAGTAATAAAAACATGGATTATCTTAAGATCTATAAATACTAATCAATCGTAGATCTACGAGTTCCAATATTTCTGCAACCAGGGCTTGTTATTTGATATTTTCGTATTGGCTTCCATGCAATAAGCTCGATGATGCATTTCCAGCATGAATATTCACATTTTTCAGGAAGTAATAATGTTTTTTTCTGTATTCTTCAAGGCACTTGTTTTGTAAACTTAAATAAAGAATCATAAATATAGCAACGTTCGTATAAACTTAAACTTAATACCTCATTCGTGATGTGGAAATTCGAATAAGGTGAAAATTCAACTCTAGACTTCAAGAGAAGTGAAAAAATGTATAGGAAAATATAGGGAATGATTGGAATGTTAGATTCCACGGATGTGATTGTGGTCTGGACACACGTCGGGCCAGATTTTTATGCGTTTGTTATGCGCTAGCTTATACAATTGTACAGTCCATTCTTCGTACAAGGGACAGGGACACTAGGGCAATAAAATTTCGAGAATTACTCATCCCCACTTTAGTTGCGCTCGGGGGGGAAAATATTTTGATTTGATATTCTTCGGAGAAGATACTAGACGATTTCCATTTTTCATGATCATTTGAGTATGATTCCTGATGTGAAACACGAATGTTTGATTACAAGGTAGAGTAATAGGTCAATTTCTGAACGATTTCAACTTGCATTGAATATTCCATAAATAAAATGACAATTGTACTGATTATTTCACCTTTCAATAATATTACTGGTGTGTAATCATGTGATCAATTATTTTTCCTATTAATCGACATTCAATAAATAAAAAAAAATATGGCCCAGTCTTCCAAAAATTAGGGATTTCGGCTGCATTCAACTATTTTTTAATTTCATTATTCCTTTTTTTGTTATTTTCACTTCGAATAATTTTTTTTTGCCGATTAAAATATTCGTGAAGGTATGGAAACCATCATATCCCCATTTATTTGATTCTTTTATTTTAGATCCTGCCACGAAACTTGTATTTCCCTTAAGCGTCCAGCAATTGGCCTATGCACCCTATTGCCCCTTTTGCAAATATAAATTCAGAAATTCGGAATAAGTTATTTTGTTAATAGGGGTCTGTGAGGCAAAATTGACTTTCATTGGAGTTTCGGTTTTCATAAAAATTGGGGGGAATTTTGTTTTGTTTTGTCTATCTCTATACATGGTGTAATACATATAAAAATGGATATTTTACTATTTTTTATGACCGATGCGTTGAATTTTTTTTTATTAAGTGTAGGGTAAACAGGTCAATTTCTGGACAGGTCAGTTTCTAGATGATTTTAACATGCATTGAGTATTCCATAAATAAAATGAAAATTGTACTGATTATTTCACCTTTCAATAATATTACTCGTGTATAATCATGGGATCAATTATTTTTTCTATTGATCGACATTTAATAAATAAAAAAAATGTAGTCCAGTCGTCCCGAAATTAGGGGTTTCGGCTGCATTTAACAGATTCTTAATTGAATTATTCTTCGTCTTGTGATTTTCACTTCAAATAATTTTTCTCTGCAATTACAATATTCTTGAAGGTATGGAAGCCATCATATCCCCATTTAGGTGATTCTTATTTTTTAGATCCTACTAAGAAACTCGAATTTCCCGTAATCGTCCAGCAATTGGCTTGTTCACCCTATTATTCCTTTTGAAAATACTAATTTAGAAATTCGGAATAAGTTAGTTTGTTAATAGGGGTCTGCGAGGCAAAATTGAGCCTTTCATTGGAATTTTGGTTTTCCATAAAAATTGGGTGAAATTTTGTTTTTTGTCCAACTCTACACATGGTGCAATGCGTGTAAAAAATAGATATTTTACCATTCTATGACCGATGCGTTTAATTCTTTTTTATTAACTGTGATGAGTGTCCATTTGTTTTGAAATTCAATTAATCTGCAGTTAAGGTGTTGTGTGCAAAAAAGGTAAATAATTACATTTCATCTGGAATTCATATAGAATATTTATAATCACAATTGAATTATCTATGAATTTTCCTAGATTTTTTTCAGATTTCCTTTTCAAGTTATTAGCGATTGAATTCGCTTCTTATACATGAGCTCTTATGGATTTTTTTTTGTTTAGCACGAAACTGCGTTACTATCTGAGCTGATAATATAGTTTCATGCTAAACAGAAAAATCTTCATTAGAGCCCATGTATAAGCAGAGACTTTAGGGCCTGGGTGGATTATCTTTCTAACGTTATCTCGAGTATTTTGCCATCTTCATAATGTAAGAAATATATTACAATATCCATTGGATTTTACATGATGCAGGAGTCCCTAAAGATTATGATTGTGCAATAAAAAAAAGTAGAGAAAAAAACTTGACATTTTCAAAGAGTGGTTTTAATAAAGATTAAGAAATCAGGCGGATAGAGAGGAAATAGTGAATGGATAATTTATCATGGTAACTAACGATTTGACAGTCATTGACTGTGATAAATGACGACTTAACAGCCATTAGATACATTAAATTATTAATTTGCAATTTACTCCCTATTGGGTTCCCAATATTATTCAAAAACGCTCTTAAAAATTTTCCAATTTTTTTTAACGTTTCTTTGATTGTACAATTATAGTTTGTGGAGACTCCAGAGCTATGTAAAACTGAATAGCAATTGGAGATCATTTCAGATTATAAAAACAAAAAAAAACGACCAAGATCAATAGTCAATACATCAAACAACTAAGATTAATAATTTGAAAAGGAAATCTAAAAAAAATCTATGAAAATTCATAGACAATTCAATTGTGATTATAAACATTCTATATGAATTGCAGATGAATGTCATTATTTACCTTTTTCGCACGAAATGCCTCAAGTTCTAAATCATAGATGCACACATTTGCAGTAATTTCGGCAATATCTCAACTCTATTCCCACTCAATTCTAGCCCCTTTGTCGAGTGTCTTGTACGGAAAATACGAAATAAAAAACATTCACACCAGAAAATGGGGGTATCACTCGACACGGATTTAGTCCTAGTATCTTGTACGGAGACTGGACTGTATAGAGTCCAGATATCAAAAAGTGGAAATTCTAGAGTTACTGTACACTTGTTCATGAGCAAATAGCACAAGGCTATGGCGTGCTGTCACTATAATGTCAAAGATTTTTCAACTGCAATTTGGATAATAATGATCTGTGTTTATCCACTCGTGAATATCTAATCGATTCCTCTTTTATGATTATGCAGATGTCGAGTGTATCAACAGTTGGTATGTCGAGCACCCCGCATAAGGGGTATCAGAATTGTTGGATTCTGTGCTTGTCGTAAGAATGGATGCTGCAATAATTCCGCTGCAGTGGCACGTTGTGCTGGATCACGTACCAGCATTCTCTCGAGGAAGCCTTGGAGCCTTGGACTCACCTGTTGGAAAGATAGAAGTCAATTGTCAAAATCTGGCAGAGAGGAACTGATAATTGATAATCTGAAATAATCTCCAATTACTATTCAGTTTTTCATAGCCCTGAAGTCTCCAAAAATTATGATTGTAGAATCAAAAAAACGTTGAAAAAAAGCTGAACATTTTCAAAGAGCGTTTTTGAATAATATTGAGAAATAAGCCCAATAAGGAGAAAATTGCAAATTAATAATTTGATGTATCTGTTAGGTCGTCATTTGTACTGTGACAGTCAATGGCTGTCAGATCGCTGGGTACCATGATAAATTATCCATTCACAATTTTCTCTCCAACGAATTTGTTTCTTAATCTTTATTAAAAACGTTCTTTGAAAATGTTCAATTGTTTTTATACTTTTTTTTGATTGTCTAATCGTAATTTTTAGGGACTCCTACGTAATGTAAAATTCAATGGAAATTGTGATACATTTTACATTATGAAGATGGAAAAACAATCGAGGTAATGTTCGAAAGATAGTCCACCCGGACCTTAATAAAAAAAACTATGAATTTTGCTTGGAGTGTAATATAATAATAGATTTAGATATTTTCGCTTTTGAGTTTCAGAATCAAATTCAGTGAGAAAAGTTTGAAAAAAATCGTATCTAATTAGTATCGTCCAAATTAAATTTTGAAATTTTCTTATTTAGTTTGACTGCTCACAATCAATCTGGAATACCCCCATAGTTATTTTTTCTGTTTTTCTCTCTCTATCTCTTACTCTCCTTCCATAATAATTTCAAGATTTTGTAAAACGGTTTTGTAAAACGCAATCTACATCTAAGTGGAACCGAAAAGCCTGTATTTACTTGCTAAATGTTTTAGATTAAATATTCTCTTCCTACATATGAAGTGTATATATGTGGGCGTCCACATGAAAAGGGCCCACTTTGACGGTATTGGAGTTATGTATGTTCCAATAATCTTGATCAGATTTCTCACATTTTGAGCCAAAAATCAACCCGATAGAATGAAAACTGACGCCAGTATAGACGATCAAAAAAACAATTTAACATTGGTTTAAATGGGAGATGTGAAGAGAAAAACGTGAATATCTCGGAAACTAGATGCGACAAAGTGGGCCCTTTTCACGTGGACGTACAGATATGATCGCAAAACCAATAAACGAACGAATAATCAATATAAATAATTTCAATTTTGCAGCATAGTATTTTTTTAGAAATTACTTATCAAATCAAATTAGGTTTTATCAAATCCAGAGCACTTCAATTTTTTTCATTTCATAAATGGAAATAGGGGAGAGTGGGGTAAAATGAAATAGCCGAAAAACAACTATTTGAGGCAATTCAAGCAAAAAAAAAATGTTCTATCAACTTTTTATATTTTTGGGAGTACTGATGAGAATAATAATTTTCTATTCGTCTTATAATTCAATTAATTATAAGTCAATTGATTAGATTTGGCCGATTACACTTTTCTTTTTTTATTCGATTGAAATTCAGCATCACATTTTCCTTTTTCCCCCTTTGGGTCTCCCCCTGGGCCTTGCTCTGCATTTTAGATTCTGCTGTTTTATTTTCTTTTCAATTTAATTCATTAACAAAATTTTCTCACGTCAAAACTTTTTAATAATTTTCCATTTTCCTGAATGGAAAATTATTATTCTCATTGGTACTCCCAAGAATAAAAAAAAGTTAATAAACAGAAGTAAATAACAAAAATATTTAATAAAAAAAAATTTTTTGCTTGAATTGAGTCAAACAGTCATTTTTCGACTGTTTCCTTTTGCCCCACTCTCCCCTGAATTAATAATGTAACTTGCTTGAAGAACAGAGAATCATTTTATGAAATTTTTTATTTTATGAAAAAGAGATTAGATTTGCGTCTTCATTTGTAATTGAAGTGTTCAAAACAATTGTGATTTTTCCATAGAACGTCGGGTCGAACTCCGTTTTTCGGCATTTTTTTGAATAATTTCTAAAATTGACCTGTGTTCGTACTCCTTCAAGATGTATCAAAGAGAGAAGGGAAAATAATTAAAATTCAATTTTGACGATAAAACAGCATATGAACTCAAAAAACAAACCTTATGAGAATTTTTCAATTTTGGTGGTGGCATATCTCGGATGCGTCTCATAGCCTGCAACGGTGGTTCATTGAAAAACGGTGGCTCTCCATCCACCATCTCAATAATCATAATTCCCAGAGACCATATATCTACCTCAGGCCCATAAGGCAATCTCGAGATAACTTCAGGGCTCATCCAGTAAGGTGTACCAACTAGTGATTTTCTCTTCGGTAGCTCTTGAGACACTTGAGCGCAAAATCCAAAGTCTGATAATTTAACTCTGCCATCAGCAGTGAGCAATATCGAATCGGATTTTATATCCCTGTGAATAACTCCTTGGGAATGGAGATAGGCAAGTGGTTTGAGGCACTGGGAACAAACAGTTGCTATTTGGCTTTCGTCCATGCGAGAATGAGTCACAATATCCGTCAGAGCACCACCTTCCAAGTACTCCATCACTACCCAAAGTTCATCATCAACTAGAAAGCTGTCATACATCTCAACAATGTTTGGGTGATGATAGTCCCGCATTATAACAACTTCATTGAATAGCAATTCACGTCTCTGTTGTTTTCTAAGATCCATTTTCTTTACTGCCACTTGGCGATTCGTTTTTTTATCCGTTGCTATGCAAACTGTACCAGTACTGCCTTCCCCTATTTTCAAAAAATTATCCAAATTATCTCGTGGGTCTCCACGACTTACTACCATTTGCAGAGCTGTTCTGAATTGCTCGTGAGTGAGTCTTTGATCTGCATTTTGTTTATTCTGTGAGTTCATGTGTTGACTGATTGATATATTTCCGGAAGAAGCTGCTGACTTCAAATTTTGATTTTGGTCAGGACTTATTCCTGGCCCTGCCGTCACCTTGGACAGATTATGCATTGATTGTGATTGAGCTGTTTCCAGTGGTTTTCCAAAATGCCCATGCTGAGGCGGGTTTACAGCAGTTGGAACGGCTGCCGGTGATGTTGTAGCACTTTCAGATAGGCCATACGAATTTTGAGGACCTTGTGTAGGTTTATTACCGTAGTGGGAGCTCAGTTGGCTTAGAGGACGCTGAGATGCGATTGAACCAACTGGTGATGCTTTTGTAGGAATTTTATGCAGCATCATGTCTGCAGATCCACCCTGGAACGAGTAAAATTAGACATGTAATGAGTTCCACACTGATGTAGTGAAAGCAAACGCATGCTTTCCATGTAATTTGTACCTTAAGGGGAGACTACTATGAGTTTTTAAAGTCGCGGGCTATTGGAATGCGATTTCTCACACACTAAAGATCTTTTATATGTGTCCAGAAATAAATAATTAGTGCAAAAAAATTGTTTATTGTTCGTTTGTCCCGCAGACGCTTAAAATGTTAAAAATAGTCCAGAGACTCCAATTTTTGAGCTACAGAGGTTTCTTTGTTCTTCAAATTTTTTGAAAAAAATGTGTACAATAACAATTACGAATTAGTTTTTTGAAATTCAGCTGCTACACAGCTAATCTTAATATTTTTGCTTCCAAATGGTAGCATTGTAATCATTCAAATTTAAGTTTTGGATTTTTTGTGTTATATCGACCCATGATAATTCAAAAAATCCGAAAATGTATTTTTTAGACCGTGTCCGTCCGTATATGTGTATGTATGTATGTGACAAGTTTTTCGGCAATTTCTCGCTAATGAAGCGATGGAATTGAATCATTTTTTTCTTAAATGAAGGTATTGCTAAGCCCTATCCATCGCCATAAATTAAAATTTAATTCATTGATTCATTTTTTTTATTTTCGAATTTTTTCAAAATTCAGTTGTAACACGATAACTAAAAAAAACGTCCTAAATTCATTGAATGACGGTTTAAAAAAATCGTTGGGATGTCCTTTTGACCAAGTTCGAAGATGAAAGCGATAGCAATAATAGTAGTTTTGATTTATTCGAAAATTTTCAAAAATTTTGTATTTTTTGAAAATAAGAATTCCGGGGATATCTTCAAATATCGTGCTTTAAATGAATTCAATGTTAGCTTGAAAGGATTGTTTTAATGCCAATAAGTCGGAGTTGAAAGATGATTATGATAGCTATATTGGTTGATTTGATTTTTATGATTTTTGAAAATTTTGAATTTTTTATGAATTTCCCTGAAAACGAGCTTTCTGGTGGTTTCTTGAAATGTGATGTTTCAAATTCATTCAAGTATGTGCAAATAAAATTTTTCTATTAACATTTTATCGAAGTGCTGAGGAGAGAGATAGAATTGTAAAAAAGACAATTGGTTGTATAGAAGAAAAGGGATAAAAAGAATAATGATGCTGACGACATTCAACTAAGTTGAAAATTTGACAAAATTAGGTAAAAGGAAATCTTATTCAATTTAATAAAATGAAATAAACAATGAATTATACATGATAGAAGGAAATTATGTTCAAAATAACTATTTGGAAGTATATTGTTAATTTATTAGCAAAAATAACTATAATATATAGAATACAAGAGCAATTTCCCACTTGTTTAAGAAAAAACTGCACCATTCATGTAAAATAGTCCGAAAAATGTTTCTGAAAGAATCGAGAATATATTTTAAATAATTTAAGGATAATTTTTCTGCCTATTTTACATGAATGGCGCAAATTGTGATTTTAACCGAAACGAAATTAGCTGTGTAGGAATCGAATTTCAAAAAACCAATTCGTATCTATTATTCCACACATTTTTTTCAAAAATTTTGAAGAAAAAGAAACCTTTGTAGCTCAAGAATTGGAGGCCTTGGACTACTTTTAACATTTTAAGCGTGCGCGGTGCAAACGCATAATAAACACTTAATTTTTTTACCCTAATTATTCGTTTTTAGACATATATAAATATAATCGATCTTCAATGTATGAGAAATCTTACTCCAATCGCCCGCGACTTTCAAAACTCATAGTAGTCTCCCGTTAAAATATCTAAGGTTTGACTGAGTAAAATAGCCCGGGGATAATACGGAAAACAAACGCAATTATTTTGAAGAGACTGTGTTATGTTCTTCAATTTGCATAGACTATAATTGTATAGATTTCTCTTTTGTTTACGACTAATGAGATGAGGATTGCCTAAGAAATGGCCAAGATTGAATCCCTAGTAGTGGCATGAACGGTGGTTTTCCTTGAACCCAACATTTCAAACGAAATAGTGGAAATTTCTAGCCGTAAAGTTGTGAAAGACGGCATCCATAGAAATGATGATTATCGTCAATTATTTTTTGTGTTCGAATTCCAGTCAATCAGTGTGGTATCTGACATCAAATAGCATATGTAGCAATGTTTTCTTTGTTTACCAGAAATACCTAAACACTGTGCGAATAGATGTGCGATTGATGGAAATATTTTCATGAAATTTAAAGATCTCAGAGTGATATTGCTGCTGGCAAGCTATTTGCAGATTTTTTATCTTTCTGTTTTCTTTCGAATAGTGAAAGACACGAATGAAAAGGCTCCACAATGGATTAAACACCTTTTCACGAACATTTTTTCACGGGGTCATCGCAAATAAGTGAATAATTGCATTGTTTATAACTGAGTATAGATGTTGTTGTTAATGAATTGGCAATGTGTTTCCGAATACATTACACTCGGATTCTATAACATCGTTCCCTTTAATAATCAAAATTTTGATGAAAAGAGGAAATCCCAAAAAATTGACAAACTACACGATCACACACACATACATACGGACACATTCTAAGAATGGTATTCTCAGACTTTGCAGATCATACCTAGTTATTCTGACACAAAAATTTGAAAACCCAAATCAGTAGCGAAGCGGTTAATCGTGTGAAGTCGATTTTGACTATTGGTCAGTTTTTGACGAGTATCTCGGAGTCTAAAAAAAGATAGAATAATTTTTGTCATACCTTTTTTTGTAGAGCCAATTGGTTATAAAGAAGATCATGATAAAAATTTGGCTATCTCTCTTAGATTCCGAGATATGCATCAAAAACAGACCAAAAGTCAACATCGACTTGACCCATTTTCTCGCTTCGCTACCGTAATTTTAACGTAAACAACACGTATGAGAAAATTCAATAGAAAACGTAGCGAATTCGCTAGAAAATTCTATTGGAATTTTATATAAGAATTCTATAGGTATTCTATGAAGTTTCTATAGGATTTCTGTCGGAATTCTATTGAGAAATTTTACTTGGTTTTTACGCTGATTCAAGCGCATATTTGATAGGAAAGAGTCAATATATTTTTAATTTCTGTTCGAATTTTATTCTTGAGACTGTTTCAAATTTTCCAAGTTTTTTCCGCTGGATTTTATTTTGTTTTTCATTACAGAATCCGAGTGGAAAAAACTTGGGAAATTGATGCTCAAGCATTCGTACAGAAAAAATCTCAAGAGAAAAATTCAAACAGAAATTCAAATTCTACTGACTTTTTCTTATCCAATATCCAACAGAATCAGTGTAAAAAACCGGTAGAATTTTTCAACCGCCATACAATTTCTATAGAATTCTTATAGAATTCCAATAAATTTTTTAGCGAATTCGCTAGGTTTTCTATTGAATTTTTTCATACGTGAATGCTCTCGTTTACAATCGAAAGGTAACTATACTATCCAAAAACAAGTTTTTTAAGGCATAATTTAATTGCTTTCGGTGGTGCCTTTTTCAGTAATCATTGAAAAATTAATTTTTGAAAAAGATCTCACAAACAATTTACTGTTACTCAAAAATAAATGGTAGGACTCTCACCATATTCTGATAGAATCAAAAGACCATCGACATTACTTCTTCAAACTGTGAATAAATCTGTTTTAATAATTATTTTTCAAGTGATCGTTAAAACATAGGTTTAGGTAAAAACATGAATATTTCTCAAACTTTATGATAAACTGAATTTTAATTGTTGTCAATGGATAATAAAAATTCCAAAAACGATTACAATGTTTCATTTAGAAGAGAAAACGTAAAAAAGTGCGCCTTGAACGAAGTCTGCTCACAAGAAGCTGCTGTATTAGAAGACAAAATCGCAAAAAAATCATTTACCTGATTATTCCCATTATTCCAATGACCTGGTAGATTCATCGATGACGACGGATTCATCCTCTGGAAGTCGTTCTCCTGCATACTCTGTTGAACACTATTTCCAGAATTCTGATTATTTGGAATTGGACTCAGATTTTGGAAATTGATTGATAGATTAGGTGCATTGAGATTGGAGTGAGTCAGGTTCGGAGAGGACTGCATGTTCGGATTCATGTTCTGCAGATTGGGAATGATATTGTGCAAATTTGAATTGAGTCCAGCTCCAACGTTCTCCGTATTCTGGCGAATCTTATCAGAAACTCCATGATTCTTTCCAGTATCGGATGATGGGTATAGCTGATGGTAGTTGCTGGGAGATGGTGACATTTCATGACCCTCAGGCACTGATGGAGGTAAATTCGTATTAGTTCTGAAAAAAAATGATGAAATTCTTCATTAACGCGTTAATTTTGTAAAATAATACTAACTACTCATAGGATGTTGCAGAGTCACATGATTTTTCTATTGAGGACTGGGTATAACATTTATGATGGATTGAGTTTTTTCTTATTAAAAAATCTTGGCTTATGAATCGAATAGTTTGAGGGCAAAAATAGTTGTCCTTGAAGGAACGTCAGTCGGAGGAGACTAAAAGTATCGTTGTAAATCTAGTAAACATCCTAAGTATTTTTTTTTATTATTCAAAGTACTTAAATCGACCAGATCTAATTACACTATCAGTAATGTTCTGTTAACTTAAGGCCCGGGTGGATTATCTTTCAAACGTGATCTTGGTTGTTTTTTTTATTTTGCTTATCTGAAATGATGAAAGAGCGTTTTTGAATAATATTGGGAAATAAACCCAATAGGGAGGAAATTGTAAATTAATAATTTGATGTATCTAATGGCTGTTAGATCGTCATTTGTCACAGTAGTCAATAGCTGTCAGATCGCTAGTTACCGTGATAAATTATTCATTCACTATTTCCTCTCTATCGGACCTATTTGTTAATCTTCATTAAAAACGCTCTTTAAAAATGTTCATTTTTTTTCTACTTTTTTTGACTGTACAATCATAATTGTTAGGGATGGAAATTGTGATATATTTTACATTATGAAGATGGAAAAACAATGGAGATAACGTTCGAAAGATAATCCACCCGGGCCTTAATCAAAATATTTACACTTCTTACAATCATTGATTTTAGATATTTACTTTACTATTTATGATGAATTTGTGTAGTATTTGAAGAATTTTTGGATTCTTTGTTTTCAATAAGGGGGTGATTGAGTTCATAAGTGGAACTTTTACTTGTTTCAATTCTCCAATGAGTGTTGTCCTTTCATTGCTGGACGAAGGACGAAACAATGCCGCAGAATATGGAATGTTTTGACTTTCGTTCCACAAGTACAGTTCGTATCTTCAATTATGTGCGTTCGTTTTAGGGAGGCTTTCCTAGGTATTTAATAATTCTTTAAAACGATATAATATATTTCACAAACTGAAATGTGCCTTAGGCTTTATTACTGCAAAATCGAGGGTATTGAACAAACAAAATGGAAAATGATTCATTCTTTCTTCTTGCATGGTTTTGGGGCTGTTTCAGGACTACGAGCAAAGAGGGGTCGTCCTTGACAATATTAAGGATATGTATATGGTTTCCGGAAATACAGATTTGTAATTATCGAGAAAAATTAAGTAATTTCACATGAACCGAAATTTATGGATAATTAAGAAAATATTCAGACAAAAATATTTATATGAAATTACCAAATTTTTTAAATTTAAGTTTTGGATTTTTTGTGTTGGAACATTTTTAGACCGTGTCCGTACGTATGTGTGGTAAAGTTTTTCTTCAATTGTTCGCTAATGAATGGATGCAGTTGGATCTTTTTCCTATCAATCGCCATTAATTAAAATTTAATTCAAAGATTAGTTTTTTATATTTTTGAATCTTTTCGAAAATCTGTTGTCCCACGATAACTAAAAAAAGCAAAAATAACTACACTATATATAAGACAAGAGGAATTTCTCACTTGTTTCTTATACAGGGGTGGGTATGTAATTTATTTTCAAATTGATAATTCGCTTTTTAGAAAATTCAAGAAGTGAGAATAACAATAGAGGATAATGTGGAAAAATATATCGAATTCAATGACCAAGAAAAAATTTGTGGAACCCAGACAAATGACCAAGACATTTGATAAATTAAGCCCCACATAACCCCATAATAGCGTCTGCATTGAGTGCCTCCAGTTTATTTAATTTCTGCCCAATCCCCTTGGGTTTGCGGATTAAAATTGTCATAAACATGAAAGAAAAATCCAATTATTTCTGAGTGCTTGTAACTTTGAGTGAAGACCCTCAATTTTCTTTGTTTTTTCTCACGTGAATGGAATTATCAAAAATATTGATGTCGAACTGTGAATTTTGGAATCTTGAAAAATCTTAAATCCTTGCTATGCTCTATGATGAAAAAAAAATCACCTGTAATCGCGCCTAAGTCGAGGTGGACTAGAAGACCTCAATGAGTTGGACCTCGCGACGGTGCTCGTTTTAGGCAAACCATTTTCCCCTTTTTCGCCGACAACCGCTCTCCCCGTTGGAAGTCTTGGATCATTATGACCCCGGACAATCGTTTTCAAGTCCAATATCTCCGTCGGTGTAATTTCACTGGGATCAACAAGAGGTAGTGGTCTATTTGTTGACTTGAGTATCTGATTATTACCAACAATTGATGCCCATTGCAGCGGTAAACCAACAAATTTGCCCTCACGTTTGTCGAAGCCGGTGTGCACTCGGTGTTCGAAATTTGTGGGGGTAGAAATCTGGGGTTTCTTCTTCTTTTTCGTGAACATTTTTCCTTTCCGAGGCAAACACAATCAATGCAACTTGTTATTTGGAGAATTCAAGGAGGAATCGAATGTATCATCACATGACTGTGTAAACTGGGGCTGTGGCGAATTCAGTGGATCAGTTGACAGTGAATGACATGGTGACCAAGAATCCAAGTAGCCCAGACAAACTAGAAGTTGTAGAAAACCAACATGTTTATATCCACTGGCTTCATAAAACCAAAGAAGCCAAGTGACAGCAGCAACGCCTACCGAGCTCTCAACCCCGTTTTTATGCTTTTTTTCTAGCCCTCTCTCTCTAACGCAGTCGTTGAAACGCAAGTCACTGGATCAACACCAATCATTCACGATAGAAAAAAAACTTTCACTTGTCCTTTTATAAAAAAAATGCTCTGTCGTTAGTTACAGGCTATAGGGTGATTCACAAGTGTTTGTATACACTTAAAAACATAGTAAATCTTCGAAAACAATCAGTTGAGGTGACTTCCGCGGTCCTTTCCGCTCGTACTCGTAGCATGTACATAAACTATACTGTACACATTCCTGATACACACCTCGTGGTAGCAAGTGAAGGTCTTCAATCTTCATTCGCTTTGGGTCCTTTGAGTTCTAGCCGCACTCGCTATATTTTGTGCTACAGCAACAGTGTGTGCTCATTGTTTTGTGACAAGTTAGCGACATATAAAAGTCCGCACAAACATAAAGGAATTTAGATAAATGAACAAGCAGATCAGGTGGCAAAATTGGCTCGAGAAGATAATGATACAATGGGAGGAGAAAAAGTCTATTGAAGGGAATGCATAGGGAAGGGTGGGGTAAAATGGACACTAGACTTTTTTTTAAATTACTCATAACTCAGAAACAAATTTATCAATTGAGCTCAGTTTAGGCTCATCACAAAGGGAAAGAATTGTTCTTTGTATTGAGAAAAAGATTATGAAATTTCATCAACATTTCAACTCCTCATTAACATTTTTAAAAAAGTCAAAAGTGTCCGTTTTACTCCAACAACTTCCCCTACATAAATTAAAGAAAAACTTATTTCAGATTCTAACCAGTATTTGTTCACTTAGGCAGATGAAAATCAATAGCGAAGTGGCAAAACAGTACTCGTCAACTTTTACTATTGACAGCCAGTTTTCAATGAATATCTCGGAATCTAAAGGGGATAACAAAATTTTTATTATAACCTTTTTTGTAGAGCCGATTGAGGGCTACAACAAATCTAGTAACGAAAATTTCGCTATCTCCCTTAGATTCGGAAATATTCCTCAAAAACTCAACTGGGAGTCGACTTAAACCGTTTTACCACTTTGTTACTGAAATGGAGCAGTAAAGGAATAAAATATTTTAAACATGTGAAAGAATTCATATATAATCAGCAATGGTTTGCAAAAGACAAATTATCTAGAAGTACGATCACAAGATGTGATAGAATAAAATCAAATCGCACTCTACTTAATAGTCATTTATTTGGGAAAATATTATTGAGTTCAGCTTGCATGTCTGATGGACCTGGCCAAATTATAATTTAAAGAGTAATGAATCCGCAAATGATTTGAGAGCAGTGAATGTTAATATAGATGGTATTCAAAAAATTTACTTAAAAAATAATATTAAAGTTATGAAATATATTGATGAATTCTTCATGATAAATAATGTCAAGTTGTAATAGTCTTTCCATAAAAATTGTTATTCATTTTTCGCTTGTGTTGTCTGAATAGCTGGAAAAATTGGGAGTTCCTTGGGGCATATCCACTGATTAAAAATCGACTTTGACATTTGAATAATAAGGTATGATACACAAGCAGGTATGATGAAGCCAGAAAACAGGGGACAAGTTCGCCGGAGCGCCAGAAGCGGCGTTCCGGTCGACTCACGCTTCCCCTCATCTCCTTTAGTCTCCCACCACTGGCAGTTTTTTTGCTGGAGGGAACGTTATGAAATTGATATTTCAAGTCAAAATAATTAGCCCCGTATGAAATTACATGTACAATGCGAAGAAAAATTAAAAAATGCAAATATACTCTTGGTTTTTCATGTACTATTTCTTTAATAGTCAATGGCCCGCTCACCCTTTCATTAAGGGGTGATTTTTATCTTATAATAGTTGAATTCTTTCTTTTTTCACTGAAAATAATTACCAAGATTGAGAGTGAAATCACTGCTCAATATAATAGCATTGAAAATAAAATGAAAATGCATTTTTGTCCAATGTTGAACAATATTTATTTTTCGCGCGAAAATATCTCGCGAATGTTGTTTGTTTATGTCTGTTCCAAAACGTACTCCAATAGATCTGAACAGTCTGCGCGAGTTGATTCATGTAAAATGATTAAATCGTGTGCAATTATAAATTGCAAAGCATCTTCTAAGGATAATTATCGTTTTTTCTCCCTTCCCAGTGTGAAAAAAATTGAGAAGCGACGACAATGGCTGGAAAAAAGCGGTGATTTGCTATCGAGTGATCAAGTGNAGCTGGAAAAAAGCGGTGAGTTGCTATCGAGTGATCAAGTGTCAAAGAACGATTGTTGTTTGTGTGAGGTGCGTAAGTGAATAGTTGGGACTTTTTTTTTTTTGTGGATCTTGAAACCCCTTGTACCTCATTTATTTCACCCCTCGTGACCATTATGACCCTCGTATCTTTTTCAAAACTTGTTCATAGAAGAAAACTTTAAATAACATAGTTCAAACTGGGATCCTCATTATCGTAATCCCATCCCTCCAAATTCTTCCCCATTAAGCTTCACTGAAGAGAAGAGGAATAATTAATAAAATGGACTTCTGATGTTAATTATTCTTCCTTCTAATTAGTATTTCAATCGTCTAGTCGACATGACTCTCAGTCAATCTTTATCGCTCGATCCCATAGAACTATTTGGTGAGAATCATATAGTTTTCATCTCAACATTTTTTAATCCTGTTCCTCTCGATTGAACACAAAATTTTATTTTCATCACGCTGTATCGGAGAAGTAACTTTCCGACACATTGTGATGAAAAATTTTGTTCGTAACTCGTGAAAAAAGTGGTTTTTGGCTCGTGAAATTATATCACTCACCTTCGGCTCGTGTTATAAACCTCCCACTCGCCAAAAACCACTTTTTTGCACTCGTTACGAAATATACTATTTCTCTCTCATGAAAAAAAAAAAAAAATTGATTTGACGGGGATTTGAACTCGCAACGCAAGTAAAATCGGCGTGTGGTGGGAGATCTAATCCGCGTGAGGGGAAGGGACGCAACAGCGCCGCGCGCGGCTTCCGTTGGAACTTGTCCCCTGTTTCGGTGTCGGCGACATCAAAGCTTCACCATACCTCCCTGTATCATACCTTATTGAATAAGAAAACTAGTAACGCCCTCTCTAGGGCATACCAAGAACTCTCTTTAGGAGGAGCAATGGTCCTTGCCTCTCTCTCTTTGAGTTGAGGATATAATCATAACGAACAGAAGAAGAAGAATTCCGCACAAATCCCTGTGGTGAGGATAATGATAATTATGAAAACGTCAAATTGTGATGGAAACTTGTACGATCATACCGATGATTTCATCAACAACTCCACAATTGAATTGGGATGAGACAACTTTGCAGGAATCTCTTTATCTACAACAATAGTAATGCCTTCATTATTGCAACTATCTATATTCTGCCCAGGCAAAGAAAGAGCCTGGATTTGAGGGGTGGGGAACACGAGCATTATTGGTTATGTGGTCCCATGGAGGGACGACTGGGCTTTTGAGTGGTTGCCACAAAGAGGAATGTGGGAGCACGATCATAAGTGGGAATTTGAAGAGAGTGAAGGTTCTGCCGATCAAACAGCGGTGCTAAAGGAAAGATTCAAGTATGTGCATCAGCCATCAGTAGATGGCAGCATGAAGCTATGATAGAGTATCCAAATTTGAAATAGTATATTTGGATACAAGTGCGATGGGTTTTTTACGAGTGTGTCGCACATGTATCAAACTATATTTTATGTCATTAGGCCCGAAAAAACCGCGATTCTAACCTCGCTTGGCTCGGTTAGATCGCGGTTTTCGAGCCCAACGACATAAAATATCGTATATCACACGGCGATAAAAGCATTATCTGACGCCTTCGGCTCGGATTATAATGCCACATTCGCCATATAATACTTTATATCGCCTGATGACATAATATACTATTTTGACACTGCTGCTATGTTCACCTCATGACCAAAGGTGTTTTTTCGTTTACTCGTAAACGAAAAGTCTTTCTGTTTACTTGTAAACAGGGTTGGGTGGTTTACTGAAAATCGGAGTTTTCTGCGGTACATAGTAGACTACTGGTAATTTACCTCTAAACCGTAAAAAAGGTAAATACCTGGTAGAAAACCCCTTAATCCGACTATGAGGGTAATAACCCTTGTGACTGAATTTCATGAGGGTTGTACCTTGGGAGGGTTAAACGTTAAACGTCATGAGGGCCATACCTTGCCAGGGTCAAACGTCATGAGGGTCATATCGCGCAAAGATCATGCCTCTCGAGGGTCAAATGTGGCACAGGTCATATCTCGCAATGATCCTGCCTCGTAAGAGTCAAACGTTGCAACGGTCATACCTCGCAAGGTTCACAGATCGCAAGGGTTATCCTCGCGAGAATCATCTCTCCCCTTCGACCCTTGATAATTTACCTTTCTGCTCCTTTGGTCTGACCCTCATAATCGTTGGACCAGGTATGACCGAGATATGACCATTGCGATGTTTGACCCTTCTGAGGCATGACCCTTGCAACTCTGTCAACGGGGTTGTTCTCGCACCAAAACAACTGTGTTGTTCTCAATCACGCATACACGCGGTCAAAAAGGTCTAAAACCTCCTCGGTGAATCCCTCGGCTCCACCTCGGGGTGCCAAGACTTTTTGTTTACTTTTCATTTATGAACCATCAAATCTCGACTCACTCAGTCACTCAAGAATCAAACCTGTGCCATCCTACATGGCAGGCACCACTACACCTTCAAGTAGCCCTATCTAATCTCTGAATCATCAAATCTCGACTCAAACGAAAAGGCACTTTTCGGCACGAGGTGAACGTAGCAGCAGTGTCAAAATTGTATATTTCGATACGAGTAAGACGGAATTTTCACGAGTTCGAAGTTGGTGTCCCGAAGCGAAAGTGAGCTGCCAATCACACGAGCTGAATATTCCCGTGTCAAATGTGTCGATCAATATTTTTTGACAGTGATGTTACGTTCAGCGAGTGGCCAAACTGTGAAAAGACTTCGTTTATGTTTCGCTTACAAGTAAGCGAAAAGGCACTTTTCGGACGAGGTGAACGTAGCAATAGTCGTTTTTGCTAATAAATGAGCAAAATGCTTCCGAACGGTTATTTTGTCCATCATTTCGTTTTATCATGTGTATAATTCATTGTTTATTTCATTTATTCAATTGAATGAGCCCGGTGGCCTGGCGTAGTGGTTAAGGCCGTTGCCTCACAACGGATAGGTTCCAGGTTCGATTCCTGGCCGGGTAGAATGGTGAGATCTAACCATTTTTAAAGTCTTGATCAATCGCCATATAGTCTCATCAGACTCGAAGCGATATAAAATTAGCATAAAAAAAAAAAAATTATTCAATTGAATACGATTACTTTTTAACTAATTTTGTCAGATGTTCAACTTATACAAGCCATTGTCTTTGTTACGGTTCTATTTCTCTCCTCCGCCCTCCGATAAAATGTTAATGAAAAAATTTTATTTTTATATACTTGAATGAATTTGAAACATCACATTTGAAGAAACCATCAGAAAGGTTACTTTTAGGGCAATTCATGAAAAATTCGAAATTTTCAAAAATCATCATAAAAATCAAATCAGCCAATATAAATATCATAAGCATCTTTTAACTTCGACTTAATGGCATTAAATTAAAGATTTTAAGCTACGATTGAATTCATTTGAAGCATGATATCCAAAGATATCCCGGGAATCTTGATTTGTCAAAAATACACAATTTTTGAAAATTTTCGAGTAAATCAAAATTACTATCATTGCTATCGCTTTCATCTTCGAACTCGGTTAAAAGAACATCTAAAAAAATTTTTTAAGCCGTTATTCAATCAATTCAGAATATTTTTTTAGTTATCCTGAAAAAAACCATTTTTTTTTAATTAATTTTTTTTTTTTAAATTAATAAATGAATTAAATTTTAATTAATGGCCATTGATAGGGCTCTACAGTAGCTATATTTGAGGGGGAAAAAGATTCAATTCCATCGATTCATTAGCGAACAATCGAAGAAAAATTAGTTTATGTATGTATGCACATACGTACGTACATACACTGTACGGACACTGTCGAAAAATTGCATTTTTGGACTTTTTGGATCATAATGGGTCGATATAACACGAAACATCCAAAACTTCAATTTGAACGAATACAATGCTTCCATTCGGAAGCAACATTGCATATTCGAACTTTTTAAACCGTATTTAGTTACCACAAAAAATTGGCAAATTTAAATTTGAACGATTACAAAGCTTCCATTCGGAAGCAAAAAACACTAATAACGCAAAAAGTAATGGTCACATGCTTTATAAAGCGCGAACATTTTGCCCAGCATTACCCGGTTCTAGAATTGGGCATACACTCCAGGGATAGCCATATCCATTAATTATAATTACCGTTAAATTATTAGGTAGTCAATCAATTAATATCACTCTTAAATTTTAATTATTGAAGTAATCATCAATTTAAATATTCAAATTCCGAACTATTTATTAATCAGTAATTTAGTTAGGAATATTGACGATTAAATGGATATTTGGAAATCCCTTACAAGAAATTTAGTATTCATTTTATTTTCACATGTATACCTTTTCGCGTTTTTACATTTTGTTCCCCTCCCATTTCCCCTATATAAATACAAACGTACCAAAATGGTTACTGTAAATTAGCGCCTTCAAGGCTATGAATAAACGTTGTCATAAATGTGTAATACACTATATGTGAGAGGAACACTCAAACATTACTTTACATTTGTTTCTTTAAGAAATTTAGTATTACTCACTTAATAGAAAATTTACACATCCATATTATTAAATATGTAATTCACCATCAATTGGAAATTTAGATTATCAATTATTTTACTATTGTTAAATTTCGATTAGCATATTTAAATCTTAATCAATGTAAGTGAGAAATTCTTCTAGTATTGAAGAATCGGAAGAATTATTTATTCAATAGAAATTTAAATTATCAATTATTTTACTATTTTTATATTTCAATTAGCAGGGGAGAGTGGGGTCAAATGGACACTTTAGACTTTTGTTTTAATTACTCATAACTCAGAAACAAATTTATCAATTGAGCTCAGTTTAAGCTCATAGCAAAGGGAAAGAATTGTTTTTGTGCAATGAAATAAAAATTATGACATTTTATCAACATTTCAACCCGTCATTAACATTAAAAAACAAGCAGGGGTTCGAGCCTATTCGACAGAAGGCATGCGACCGTTTCTTTTTGCGTTATTAGTCTTTTTCTTCTTTTCATTTCTACCAATTCCATTGGTAGTAAGCTTCCGAATGGATCCGTTCCTCGTGTCTGTGACAGGCATATGCCTATCGCAAGCACGAGTACTAGTACTTTGCAGAATACAAGGATTTTAATGAAAACAAGAAGCACCTTGATCGTATTTGGGATGAAACTAACCTGATCAAGATATCTACTCCTGCAAACTTCTTCAACATGGTGCTCGCCTCTCTCATAGAGTTGAGAATGTAACCATATCGAATAGAAGAAGAAGAAACATCTTATCCTTGCAACGTATATTCATCAAAATGTCCGACTCTTGGAAGGCGTACAATTAGACTGATCTCATAAATCGAAATACTAGCACCAGTCAACTTAGGCAGAAGTAATGATACAATATTTATATGATACACAACGTTGACTAACGACCACACTCAATAATGAGAATTGGTTTATATAATATTACCGACACACCGATCTATGTCTCCGTCCTAGCTATGACATTCCATCAAATATTACATAATAGAAAATATAAAAAATCATAAATTTGTTATATGACTGTTGAAGTCTTACGGAGACAAAAATTATCGATAACATGACGTTGTGTGATTTAAAAAAAAAGATTTTTGGATGAATCGCTCTACGCCAGGATGTACTGAATCGATTGACACAAAATTTTATACACAAGTGTGGGTTAATAATGCGAATCAGTAGCCAAAATCTCAGATGTTTACTTCCAGTTTTACGTGTATTATGGACACCACATGAACTTTTGAATGAAAAAAACAGAAAAACGCTGATATTTCGGAAACTTTGTATGGGCGGGTATACATATTTTGATTGATCTCGATAGAAGGTACCATGACAAATATTTTGAAAAAATAAGTGAATCGGCTCAGTAGTTTAGAAGTTATTAAGTATAACAGTTTTGCAGAAAAAATTGAATATCTCCTAAACTACTCATCCGAGTCTACCCATCTACAATCCCAGTCAATGGCACCATCAGAGCTACAATCCTACAAAATTTCAACTTCCTATCTTGATTTTTCAGACAGTTATCGCACGTACACTGATTTCCTCATCGAAATGAAAAATGCCAATTATTAGCAAACCATCGCTAGATAGGTAGCAATATTATGATTCGATTCGATAGATATTATCACAAGGAATATTTTGACATATAAGAAATTCAATTCAGTCACGTACTTTTTGAGATATTGAGGAAAACAGATTTTTGAGAAATTCCTGTATCTCAAAAACTACTGCACCGATTGAGCTGAAACTGCGCCCTAAAATGCTCCAAAGTAATACCAATTAGATGACAAAATTTCAGATTTCTAGCTTGAACTTTAGTCCTTTTTGCTTCCAAATGGAAGCTTTGCAATCCTTGAATTTTTCGATTTTCTAATTTTGCCTGGAAATGATGTAGAATGGTCTGAAATGTAAAAATACGAACTTTGGCGACAATGTCTGTCTGTCACCCCCCCTTCGCAACTTTTTGGAAATTAGGTTTTAGAAAATACAACACTGAGAGGGTTAAAAAAATTCAAAAAAATTTGAAATTTTGTCAGATTATAGGTCCTAACTAGGACTAACTCTGGGCACAGGATCAGCTTGATCGGTCCAGTAGTTCCTGAAAAAAAGCCATTTCTTTTTGAATCTTTTTTTGCAAATATCTCAAAAACTAATCGGCCGATTGCATTTTTTTTTTCAAAATGTTCGTCTCAACTCCCTCTATCTGGATCAATCGAAACCTATATAGCCGTTCCTGCAAATTTTTTGAGATATTTCCACTTTTCTGTTTTTTTCCAAAAATCGTTGTATGCTCTCTAGCCTTCGCAAAAATGAAGATATCAACTTGAAATTTGGACAGGATCTCCGTCTTATGACAAGGACGGTTGGGATTGAAACTGGGCTGAATCGGCCCAGCAGTTCCGGAGATATTCTATTTTTTGCTATGTAGAATGGTCTGAAACGTAAAAATACGAAGTTTGGCGACCATATCTGNTTTTTTGAGATATTTCCACTTTTCTGTTTTTTTCCAAAAATCGTTGTATGCTCTCTAGCCTTCGCAAAAATGAAGATATCAACTTGAAATTTGGACAGGATCTCCGTCTTATGACAAGGACGGTTGGGATTGAAACTGGGCTGAATCGGCCCAGCAGTTCCGGAGATATTCTATTTTTTGCTATGTAGAATGGTCTGAAACGTAAAAATACGAAGTTTGGCGACCATATCTGTACGTGAATATGTCCACCGCCACCTTCATGATGGTTAATTTTTAGAAAATTGAGTAATTAAGTGGCTAAAATAATTCAAAAAAATTTGAAATTTTGTCAGATTATAGGTCTTAATGAGGAATAACTTTGTGCATAATTTCAGCCCGATCGGTCAGGTAGTTTTTGAGATAAAGCGATTCGTTTTTAAATCGTTTTTCACGAATAACTTTAAAATTATTGGATCGATTTAATTTATTTTTTCTGAAAATACTCGTCTTGATGTCCTCTACCTAGACCAATCAAAACATCTGTAGCTCATAGAAAGTGTTCGAGATTTTCCCCTTTTTGTTTTTTCATTAAAATCCTTGTACGCGCGCTAACGTGTGAAAAAATCGAGATATCGACTTGAAATTTGGATAGCATTTTCCTCCCGTAACAACAAAGGTTCGTATTGAAGACGGGCTCAATCGCACCAGTAATTTCGGAGATATTCAACTTTTTCTGAAAATCTATTATGTTGAATATCTTTAAAACTTTGCAACCGATTCCATTTTTTTTTTCAAAATATTCGTCCTGATGTCCTCTACCGAGGTCAATTAAAACATCTATACCTGTTCATACTAAGTGTTCGAGATATTCACCTTTTTCTGTTTTTTGCTTCCGAATGGAAGCATTGTATTTGTCATATTTTGACATTCTCTAATTTTGCCTGGAAATGATGTAGAATGGTATGAAACGTAAAGAAATGATGTTTTTAGAAAATGTCTGTATGTCCGTGTCCGAGGATTCGGTTTTTGGGTGGTCACTTTTTAGAAAATATAACATTAATACGGTGAAATTTATTGATATAAATTTGAAATTTTGTCTAATAGTAGGTATTATTTTGCTCAACATTGACCTACAATTTCAGCCCGATCGGTCCAGTACTTCCTGAGATATTCCACTTTTTGTATAAAACTATTTTGGTCAATATCTCCAAAATTATTGGACCGATTTGATTTTTTTTTCAAAATGTCCGTCTCAATGTCTTCTATCTAGATCAATCGAAATATGTATACCCGTTCATACAAAGTTTTCGAGATATTCCCCATTTTCTATCTTTTCCTCAAATTGTTTGTTCGCACGATAACTCGAGAAAAAAGTGAGATGGGAGGCTGAAATTTGGTATGATTGTAGCTCTTATAATACCAAAGGTTCGTATTGTTCCTGGGCGATATCAGTTCGGTAGTTCCTGAGATACTCAACTTTGTGTGTAAAATTACTTAATTAATTTTCGACATATTCCTAATTTTTATTTTTTCACCTTAACTGATTGTACTCACGATAATTTGTACTAATTATACTCATTCCTTCTTGTTCGTTTTTTAAATTTTTTAATTCTTGTACGCACGATATTTTGAGAAAAAATGAAAATAGTAAGTTGAAATTTAATGTGATTATAGCTCTTACAATATTGAAGATTCGTATTTTGGATAGGCGCAAGCGCATTAAAAGGTTGAATATCTTCCTGTAGACATTCTGTAGCATGTGGTTACGGTTGTATACCTGTCACAAGGACAGGGAATTGCTACGGATCCATTCGGAAGCTCACTACCAATGGAATTGGTAGAAATAAAAAAAGGAAAGGACTAATAACGCAAAAAGTAACGGTCACATGCCTTCTGTCGGATGGGCTCGAACCCCTGCTTGTTTTTTTTGTGTAATTTATAAAAAATTTCCGAAAAATGACCGCACACTTTCGGACATACATACACACCTTTTCTAAAAACATCATATCTTCACGTTTCATGACATTCTACATAATTTCCAGGTCAAATTGGAAGAAGGCAAAAATCATCGGTCACAATGGTTCCATTCAGAAGCAGAAAGTCAAAAGTGTCCATTTTACTCCAACCTCTCCTATATTTATTTAAAGGTTGATCAATGTAAGTCGGAAATTCTTTTAATATTGAAGAATCGGAAGATTGATGGCCATCCCTGCGTTACACAATTACTCCGTGGACCATTTTAATAAATTTGTCATATAGCGTTTACGATTTTCCGGCGGGTCTCCTCGTTGGTAGCCTTCAATTGCTCAGAATTTCTGTTCTTTCGAGTATGTTCGTAGGAATTCTTGTTACTCCCCAAAATATGGTGGAGTACTTCAATTATTCTCATAGTTTCTCGACCATGTTTGGAGCGTTATTGCTGTTAATTGGGCAGTTGTCTAGTGCTGCTCTACCCTTCAACCCAGCGTTTTTATTTTTGCGGGTACGGCTCCACAACACCACCTCTGACATATATAGCCTCCGGCAATGCTTGCCTTGTGTATCTTCCTGCAACTCTAGTTTTCCGCCACGGGAGGATACTGCATTGCATCAATGGTCAGTCTGTCCAGGATGTCAATGAACTTGTCCGTCATCAGGCTACACTATATGAAACATATAACAGGTGAAAGATTCAATAACATTTAATAAAACTTTCATAAAGCTAGTCGCGTGCTATTGACACCTCACTTCAATGGGCACTTGGCGCAAGCCCAGATGACGGCTTCCAATGCAGGCATCGGCAACCCGTGAATGGCAGCCTCCATGAAGGCGTCAGCAAACGAGCGGTGAGTACCAAGATAGCTATATGACTTATCATCATACTCGCTTTCAGCTCCTGCAACGAGTTTCCATGCAATGCAGTTTTATAAAGGTTGAGAGTGAGTTCGTAGCATCTTCATTGGCGTATGGTGAGCTCATGCTTGACGCTACCGGCTATAGTTCTTGTATGGATGTTGTTCTTGGGGTTTTCCCTTTCAATGCAACGGGTATACCATGCCTTATTTTTCATGGAGCCTCGTCAGCCTTGACGAAGAGTTTGAATCGGTTACCTTTACTCTTGTGCTCACTGCAGGGTGTTTGCAATGCCCACCTACATCTCACTTAAGAAACTTCTGCAGTAAATTTTGGGGCTGTGGAGTGGGGGAAAATATCAAAGGTTCCGACACTCCGCTTCATCCTTTGGAAAAACAATGAAATGACGAAAAGTTTCTGGATGCATTGGAATTTCGTCGTTTGGCTTTCTTTGCACTTATGATTCATGATTAATCAATTTCAAATAATTTTTATTCCGAAATATTATTTATCCGAATTTTTTAACAAATAAAAATTTTCATGAAAGATTTGACAACCACGCATTTTCGTTCGACGCAGTTGGTATTTTTATGTCCTGATGAAATCCTATACTGTATTATAGAATCTATAGTGTATGCCTATGCGGGGTTCACACGATGGCTTCCGCCGCGCGCACTTCAACCTCCCTCAACGTTGCCATGTTTAACCATCATTTTCCTCTAACGTAACTAAAATCCCGAACGATGCCGTATATTTTCAATCATTACAAATAATCCCTGTGCTGACGGCTAGTGAAATTGTGAGGATATGTTCCTGAAATATAGACGGTTCTACGCGTGAAGCGTTTGAATTTTTATTCCATGGCCGATTATTTTTTTGTGATGTTTGAAAAAGTCGTGCCATAAGACTCTGTGTTGATGACACATTTTTCATATTTTCTCCTCAACAATCGACGTGGTTCAGCGTTTTGGGACTTCGGGAAAATTTATTTTCAATCACTCAAAGAATATATTCTCAAAATTTTAGCTCCGCAGTCCATTTTCTTCTACACCCATAGGGGAGGGTAGGGCAAAACGGACTTTTGACAGAAAATTGATAATTTTTGTTTTTGCTTCCGAACGGAGCAAATTCGAAGTCATTTGTGGTTTGAGGTGATTAGAAAATCTGATCAAATGGCGGTTCAACGACACTCGTCGTCTATAAAACCCCTGTGATGGTTACGATCCAAGAAACTCACTTTTAATTCAACACATTCAGTGTTCCTGATTTTAAGGAAAGAAAAAAAAACAAAAATTACCAATTTTCTGTCTGTTCTGAAAGAAAAAAAAAACAAAAATTACCAATTTTCTGTCTGTTCTGAAAGAAAAAAAAAACAAAAATTACCAATGTTCTGTTTCTTTTCTGGCCCGTTTTGCCCTACCCTCCCCTCTACTTACGGCAGAAGTTCCTCGTATTTGGCAATCGATCCAACATATTTTTGAGCGCCATTACTGCTAAATTTACCAAAGCCGTTGTGTCCAAATTGTGAAGGTTTCAGTGCTATTAAACACTGCAGACGCTTCTGCAGAATCGTGAGGGCACAGTCGCTGGAGAGATATTGATCATCAAATGATTGAATAACAATCACTGACATACTTGTTTTATTTCTTAAGCTTCAAGTGAATCCAAAACTAGAAATTTGTTCAAGTTCTCAGTGATGACAAAATTCAAGTCCAATCACATTCGAGGAAATTTTCCGAAGTGCCCTTACACATTTCCAAAGGTGTAATTTATGAGCGTGTAATCAGACTTCGTGCGCAAACCGTCAAGTGCGTTACGAAATTTAAACGTGTAAAACATGTGGTCCCGAGTAGTCATTACACAGTTCACGCGCATATATTTTGGTGTGTAGTTTGGAAACGCACATTGTACCGAGTAGCTCAAATATCCACACTTTTGGCGAGTATATTTTATACACTGGTGGGTAGATTTTACACACTAGTGAGTTGAAATTACAACACACCAGTGTAATTTCAACACACTAGTGTGTAAAATCTACACACCTTTGCGGTAAGAAACACACTAAACGAAATTAGACACATCCCAAACGTGTAGTGTGTACCAACTACACACTATGCTACACACTTTACTTTGCAGTCGTCGTGTGCCTTCTTGCCTACTTACTGAGGAGATCGGGAATATGGCGTCTTGCAAACTCAGACCATTATCGGTGCTTCCCTCAGTAGTGAACGTAGTGGACATTTTCTCGGTTGTCCTTTTGTGCAACTGAGATAGATGCTTCCGTTCCACTGGGTCGATAATCCGAGAGTTCCCTGTTGATGCCTCATAATCTTTCATCTCTGGGTCCGCTGCCGTTTCGTATCAGAATACGTCGGACGAGATAAAATGCGTGCTGCTTGTTCTGCTAAGACAACAGTGCGTGTGATAAAGATGACGTGTAACGCACGCGTCTTCTAACTTCATAGTCGTCTTGCAAGGGTGATATCACAATGAATGCAACGGGAGACATGCGTAGCGCTGGAAGCTTTCATGACGCATCTATTGTAGCATTACCCTAAACATTGATCATCATAGGTACCGTCTTTTGAATGGAAATGGGAATATTCGTTTTATCGTTAATGAAGTTCTATAAGTGAGACATCAGATGTTTTACTTTATCTGATATTTTGCATTGTCTTCATCTTGGTACTCACGCTCAATGACCTATCTCATCCAAATACCATCTAATACCATCCAATCATTTCCTATGACGGCAACAGGACAACCGTACCCACGGAAACTCTACCAACATGAAACACCACCGCAATCATCCCTACCAACGTACAACTCTAGCCTAGGTAAGAATTACATAGGCTGACGATGAGAGCAAGCCTGTATGAGCCCAGGGTTGTTGAGGCTCAGTTATCAGGCTTGGTTTTATCGTTTACTTGAGCTTCAAATGAGGATGATTAAAGGGGCCATTGGCGAGGCTCAATTCAGGCCTAGTCCAGGCTTTCAGTATTTAGGCTCAGTACGTCAAGACTTATTCAGGGCTCAGCAAGGCCTCGAAAATTAAAGTTACTTCCGATTAATTTCCTCAATTTTTATATCAATACTCATCAGCTAATGGTGGTGAAAACATTATCATCATCTACAAACATAGCTATAATTTTCCGCCAAGTTACCTAAGCTAACCCCAGGCCAGGCCTAGAGCAGCTCTTTGTGCACGTGGCTACATAATTATTATTATCCTTATCTATAATTAATTAATCAATCGATTCTGAACTCATAAATCCATTGGACCCATCATTCATTCAAGTTTAGGAAGTTTAATTAGGATATCAACAAAATAACAAAATAACACTAACACAAGTTGAATTTTTATACCCGAAAAAAATGTATCATCCTAAGAAGTCGCAAGTAACCCAGTGGATAGCGCGCGTGTCTACGGATCAGAAGGACCCCGGATCGAACCGTAGCAGAGGAGCAAATTTTTAAATGTTTGATTCCATTGTATTTCAATTTCCAGGTGCGCGGTAATAATCCAGGACGAGTAATTAATAGAAACTAATGATGATAATAATTTGTTTCCTATCCGTTGTTAATTAACCAACAATCACAATCACCAACAACGCTTAGCAACAGTGATGTACGGTCCGACCGCACTCTCTTTCATAGGTTACTCTAAATTCATAAAAAGGGTTATGAAGCAATAAGAAATTGTTTAGATAAATATCTGTAAACAATACTGCAGTTTATTTAGCCGAAGTTCGATTGAGCCTTTACAATTTGGTAATTCAAGGCTTGAATCAAGCCTTGGCACCGAGCCTCGTCCAAGCCTTGCGGACTAAGCCTGAAACGAGGTNTAACCAACAATCACAATCACCAACAACGCTTAGCAACAGTGATGTACGGTCCGACCGCACTCTCTTTCATAGGTTACTCTAAATTCATAAAAAGGGTTATGAAGCAATAAGAAATTGTTTAGATAAATATCTGTAAACAATACTGCAGTTTATTTAGCCGAAGTTCGATTGAGCCTTTACAATTTGGTAATTCAAGGCTTGAATCAAGCCTTGGCACCGAGCCTCGTCCAAGCCTTGCGGACTGAGCCTGAAACGAGGTCATCATTTTAGGGCTGAAGGAGGATTGATTCAAGGCTGGGCCCCAGCCCTGATTGAGCATTTCCGAGCCTTGGTTCAGGGCTTGACGAGCCCTGTTTCTATCGTCAATTCTTACCTGGGAGCCCACCAATCTGGTTTTCCGACAAGCCTACCGCGTTAGAACACTATCAATGGTGCAACGGTACCGCGGGAGAACCGTACCCACCGACAAGCCTACCGAATTATACTCCTACCAATGGTGTTCGGAACATTGCATCCGTGCAACTCTTAGTCCATACGCTAGCAACACTTTCGCGTACATTTTTTGGGTTATGGGTAGACTTGGTGTTTTTCGATGTTTTTTGGCGTGTAGAATGCGAATCTAATGGTCGTTTCGTCGTCACCCGATGCGAACAAAAGTTATTAACAATTCAATTGTTTATATGGTCATATCTCGGTAACGGTTATAGATATGGAAAAAAATTCCAAACAAAAGATGTTTCCTTTATTAAATTACACACTTTTTGTTTTCTAACTTTTTTTCGTATCTGTGATAGATAAAGAGTTAGCGGGGGAGAGCTTGCGCTTGGTCTCGAGACACTCCGAGTGCGTTTATCAGCTAACTGGATGGAGATGGAGGAAAAAAGTTCGAATAAAAGATGTATGTAATACAATTTTACATATAATTGATTGTAACAATTTTTCTCCTCCAGGTAGCCATTAACGATATATTGACGCTTCAGTTCGGTTTGAAGCGAAAAATCATTAGAATTCTTCCGTTTATCACAGAGTTGTGCTTAAACGCGTCGAGATAAGAGGAATATTCCGAATTATAAATTGTTCCTCCTTAAAAATACATAAGTTTGATCTTTTGGCTTTTTATTATATCTCCATTATTTCCAGAGATATAGTCGGTTGAATAAAAGCGCGAGAGCGTTTTCCGCGCTATGCGCATGGTGAATACGATTTGGAGCGCGATATCGGTTCGCGCAACTGATCTCATGTCAATATTTTGAGATCTGATTGAGATACAGAAACTTGAGAAAAAACAACAATTGTTCGTTACTAAATTTTTAATTATTGATGCATAGAAAATTTTTGTCTATTCCAAGTTTCAAACTATTAATGAATGATTGAAAATTTACTAACGAATAATTGTTGTTTTTTCTGAAATTTCTATATCTCCATCAAATCTCGAAATATTAACAATAGACCAGTTGCGTGAGCCGATGTTGCGCTCCGAATCGTATTCACCGTGCCCATAGCGCGCGAAACACTCGCGCTTTTCTTCAACCGACTATATCTCCGAAAATAATGGAGATATAATTAAAAGACACAAGATCAAACTTATGTATTTTTAAGGAGCAACAACTTATAATTCGGAATATTCCTCTTATCTCGACGCGTTTAAGCACAACTCTGTGATAAACGGAAGAATTCTCACGATTTTTCGCTTCATACAGAATTAAAGCGTCAATATCTCGTTAATGGTTACCAGGAGAAGAAAAATTGAAAAAATTAATTATATGTAAAATTGTGTTCTATACATTTTTTATTTAAACTTTTTTCCTCCATCTCCATCTAGTTAACTGATAAACGCACCGGAGTGTCTCGAGACCTCGCGCAAGCTCTCAAGCGCCGCCCACCCCCGCTAACTCTTTATCTATCACAGATATGAAAAAACGTTATAAAATAAAAAGTGTGTATTTTAATAAGGGAAACATCTTTTGTTTGAAAATTTTTTCCATATCTACAACCGTTACCGAAATATGGCCTTATAAACAATTGAATTGTTAATAACTTTTGTTTGCATCAGGGGACGATGAAACGACCATCAGATTCGCATTCTACACGCCAAAAAACTTCGAAAAACACCAAGTCTCCCCATAACCCAAAAAATGTACGCGAAAGTGTTGCTAGCGTATGGACTATCTACCACGGGACAACCGTACTAAACGACAAGCCTACCGCATTAGACCACTGCCGATCCCATCTAGAAAATTGAATGCGTGCAACTCCACGGCGGGACAACCATACCCAGCGATAAGCCTACCGAATTATACCCCTACCGATGCCCAACTCTACCACAGAATAACCATACCAAGCGAATAGCCTACCGCAGAATAGCCCTACCGAACTAATAAGTCTACCGCAGTATTGGCCGTATTAAAATCATTCTCTAATACATTTTTATTCGTAATTTTTTCTCCTCATGTTCTCATTATTCAAATGACTAATAATTAATAAATTTCTTGAATTCAACGTTTCATCAATCTCAATCTTATATATAAAAAAGAAGTCCGTTTTCACCTGATTCTCTAGAACTTTCGAGGAAATTCAACGAGTTTCTGAAAATTTTGGGTTAATTCAAAAAGTTTCTAGAAATTTGATGCGAACTCGAGAAGTAAAACCCAATTTCATCAATTCATGATTCTGTTGTAGGAATACTTGAGAATGAGTCATAATATATATGCGAAAGTGGTGCAAAATGAAACAGCCGAAAAACGACTATTTGACGCAATTCAAGTAAAAAACAATTTGTTTTTATCCACTTTTATTAGTTTTTGCTTCCGAATGGAAGCTTTGAAATCATTGGATTTTCACATTTTCTAATTTTGCTTGGAAACGAGGTAGAATGGTCTGAAACGTAAAAATACGAAGTTTGGACACCGTGTGTGTCTGTGCTCACGGTCATCTCGTGGTCATTTTTCCGTAAATTCAACGAATAGAGGGCTAAAACAGTTCCAAAAAATTTGAAATTTTGTCAGATATTTGGTATTGAATTGGAGTACCTCTGTGCCAAATTTCAGGCCGGTCGGTCCATTTGTTTTTTAGAGAGAGCAATTTGTCTTTTTATCGTTTTTAGAGAAAATATAAAAAACTTTTGGACCAATTTCGATATTTTTTTTTCAAAATGTTCGTCTTGATGTCCTGTATCCGAGTCAATCAAAATATGTGTACCCGTTCATCCAGTTTTCGAAATATTTCGATTTTTTCGTTTTTCATAACAAAAGCTTGTACGCACTCTACCCCTCGAAAAAATCGAGATATCAACTTGAAAATTGGTATGAAGTTATCTCTTATTATCGTAACGACCGGTATTGAATATGAGCTATATCGGTTGATTAGTTTCTGAGATATTCAATTTTGTGTTTAAATGTGTTTTATGTAATATCTCAAAAAATATTCAATCGATTTCAATTTTTTTTTAAATGTTCGTCTCAATGTCTTCTATCTGAATCACTCAAAATACGTATACCCGTTTATACAGAGTTTTCGAGATATTTAGATTTTTCCGTTTTTCCTAAATAGCTTGTACGCACTGTACCCCTCGCAAAAATCGAGATATCAACTTGAAATTTGGTATGAAGTTATCTCTTATTATCGCAATGACCGGTATTGAATATGAGCTAAATCGGTTGATTAGTTTCTGAGATATTCAATTTTGTGTTTAAATGTGTTTTATGTAATATCTCAAGAAATATTCAATCGATTTCAATTTTTTTTTTCAAAATGTTCGTCTCAATGTCTTCTATCCGAATCAATCAAAATACGTATACCCGTTTATACAGAGTTTTCGAGATATTTAGATTTTTACGTTTTTCATAAAAAGCTTGCACGCACTCTATCCCTCGCAAAAATCGAGATATCAACTTGGTTTTCTACTTTTTTATCGGCGATCTATCGTCACGATATTCTCGTCACTAAGGGTAGCTGTAGGCAAAAGCTCATGCTCGTAGCTCTTGTAGTTTGGGCTGTAGCTCGATACGTCAGTCGCCTCGAAAATCGTTTCTCCTTTATATATAAGATTCCAGCGAATTGGCGATTTTACATTTTCGGTTTTCCCTAAATTTTTTGTTCGCATAATAACTTGAGGGAAAATTGGGATAGGAATATGACGTGAGAAAATAGTTTCTCTTGTAAATTGAAAGAGAATTGCTATGGGTCCATTCGGAAGCTTACTACCAATGGAATTGGTAGAAATAAAAAATTAGAAACACAAATAACAAATAAAGTAACAGTCATATGCCCTCTGCAGCATAGCAGCGGTGAATTGCTTGTTTTAATTATTGGGAGTATTGAAGAGAATAATAATTTTTTATTGTTCTTATAATTCAATTGATTAGACTAGGCCGATTACACTTTTTTTTTAATTCGATTGAAATTTAGCACCACATTGTCCTTTTTCCCCCTCTAGGTCTCCCTCTGGGCCTTGATTTGGACTTTGAACTTTGCTGTTTCATATTCTTTTCAATTAATCCATTGAAAAAATTTTCTTTCGTCAAAACTTCTCAATAATTTTCCATTCTACTGAATAGAAGAAACATTCTAATGGAAAAATCAAACAAATTGACTAGAAAAAAATGTATTGGATTTCTATCGAAGTTTCCAATAGTTTTTCGCCCATCTTATTCCAAAATTTCACAGCTTGACTGTGCATTTTTTTCACTTTTTATAGAAAATGTACAACAGAAGATATTTTACAGGAAAAATCAGAGGAGTTTGACTTTTCCATACAACTTTTTCTATTGAAACGTTTCCCACACTCGCAAGTGCATTAAAAATCGATGCCAGCATCCAGTCTTCCAAAACTTAATGTATTATATCTCTTCAACGTTACCTTGGGTTATTTCCCATTGCAGGTAACGATGCCGATTTCCCTGACGATGATGACAATATTTTTATTAACCGAATCGACATAAGAGGGGACCTTTCAATTGCATCAAATTTCTAGAAACTTCTTGAATTAATCCAAAATTTCTTGAAATTCCGTGCATTCTCTTCAATTTTCTAGAACTCCCTCAATTATGTCGAATTTTCTGGAAAATCCGTGCATTTTTTTGAATTTTCTAGAAACTCCTTGCATTCTCCCAAAATTTCCAGAAACTCTTTGAATTTCCTTGAAATTTCTAGAAATTCCGTGCAATCCCTGGAATTTTATAAAAATTTGCTGTATTCTCTCGAAATTTCTAGACCATGCTTGAATTCCCTCGAAAGTTCTAGAAAGTCAGGTGAAAATGGACTTCTCCTTTATATATAAGATTGAGATTGATCACACGTTGAATTCACGAAATTTATTAATTATTAGTGATTTGAATAATTAGAACATGAGGGGAAAAAATTACGAATGAAAATTTATTAGAGAATGATTTTAATATGGCCGGTAGGGTTGTACCGCGGTAGACTTGTTAGCTTGGTAGGGTTATTCTGGGGTAGGTTAGTCGCTTGGTACGTTTGTCCCACGGTGGAGTTGCACGCATTCAAATTTCTAGACGGCATCAGTAGTGGTCTCATCCGGTGGGCTTGTCGCTTGGTACGATTATCCCGTGGTAGAGTTGCACGGATTCAATATATATTCCGAATACCACACCCAAAAAAAAGTCGGTCTGAATCAGACCGATTTTTCGAAAAATCGGTCTGATTCAAGTCGGACTGAATCATGCCGGGATTCGAGTTGTTTCATGTCGAATTGACGGTATGTATCAAGTCGGACTCGGACAGGTGCAAACCGAAATATCGATCTGATTCAAGTCGATTTTCCGACTTGATTCAGACCGACTTCGGTTTTATTCAGGTCGATTTTTCGGTTTGATTTAAACCGATTTTTCGGTTCGATTCAGACCGATTTCTCGGTTTGATTCAGATCGATTTTTCGGTTTGATTCAAGCCGATTTTTCGGTTTGATTTAGACCGATTTTTCTATTTGATTCAAGCCTATTTTCGGTTTGATTCAGACCGATTTTTCGGTTTGATTCAAGTCTGGATTATTGAGCTTAATTGATCAAAGGTTTTCATCAATGCCGAGCGGTTTTTATAGGCGGGGGTGTAAAAGGGAGTTCTTGTTAACGGATTAGGATTCTAAATCGGGGTCTTATGTAGATTTTATATCGGGGAAGTGTTGTTACATATGGGTCGGAGAGGGAGGGGGGTGCTTTGAGAATTCATGACCAAAAAAATGGAGCTGGTGAATTTTTCAAAAATATCTCATAAAGTAAGGGGAGACGGTGAATTTTTACGAAAATTTGCGGGAGGAGGAGGGATGCATTGAGAATTCACAACCAAAAAAATTGAGTCGGTGAGTTTTTCAAAAATATCTCCGAAACTAAGGTAGATCGCGAATTTTTATAAAAATTTGGAAGGGGAGGTGAGAAGGTGCATTGAGAATTCACAACCAAAAAAATTGAGTCGGTGAGTTTTTCAAAAATATCTCCGAAACTAAGGTAGATCGCGAATTTTTATAAAAATTTGGAAGGGGAGGTGAGAAGGTGCATTGAGAATTCACAACCAAAAAAATTGAGTCGGTGAGTTTTTCAAAAATATCTCCGAAACTAAGGTAGATCGCGAATTTTTATAAAAATTTGGAAGGGGAGGTGAGAAGGTGCATTGAGAATTCACAACCAAAAAAATTGAGTCGGTGAGTTTTTCAAAAATATCTTCAAAACTGAGGGAAATAGCGAATTTTTACGAAAATTTGAGTGGGGTTGAGGGGAAAAGGGTGCATTGGGAATTCACAACCAAAAAAATTGAGCCGGTGAGTTCTTCAAAAATATCTCTGAAACTCAAGTAGATGGCAAATTTTTACAAAAAAGGGGGGTTCTCAATTTTTTTTTCTATTTGTCGAAATTAAAAATTTCCAAAATTTTCAAAATTCATTGGAAATTGTGGAAATTTTTGAAAGGTTTGACGGTTTTGAAAATTTTAAAAATTTCGAAAATTAAAAAAATTTCCAATTTTGACAAATTGAAAAAAAAATTGAGAACCCCTCTTTTTTTTAAGAAAAACCTTTCTTAGTTTTGGAGATCTTTTTGAAAACTTTACCGACTCCATTTTTATTGGTTGTGAATTCTCAATGCACCTCCTCCCCCCGCCCTAAATTTTGGTCAAAATTCGCCATCTCCCTTAATTTTGGAGATATTTTTAAAGAACTCACCGACTCAATTTTTTTGGTTGAAAATTCTTGATGCCGTAATCCCCCAAATTTTCGTAAAAATTCGCAATTTCCCTTAGTTTCAGAGATATTTTTGAACCNCAGAAGGGGATCCAGGGACGAAGTCCCTGGTGGGGTCGAGGGGCGAAGCCCCTGCTGAGAGGGGGTTGGGGGGGGGCAAAGCCCCCCCCCCACTGAAAAACAAAAAAAATCAAAATCAAGATCAAAAATAAAAAAAAA
>NW_021680371.1:194905-201930 GCF_001412515.2 Diachasma alloeum | reverse complement strand
AAAATTCGCCATCTCCCTTAATTTTGGAGATATTTTTAAAGAACTCACCGACTCAATTTTTTTGGTTGAAAATTCTTGATGCCGTAATCCCCCAAATTTTCGTAAAAATTCGCAATTTCCCTTAGTTTCAGAGATATTTTTGACCCCCCCCCCCATGCTATCCTTGCAAAATTCCCCCTTAAAAATTAAAACAATTTTCTAGATTTTAGAAAAAAATTTCCAAATTAATACATTTTTTAAGAATATCTTGATTTAAAATTAATCCCTATTTTGATCATTAATTTTAAACGATTTTTTTCTANAGGTTATGTGGATACCAACAACTGAGGCAGTGGGCGATGTTATGAGTCGATGCGCGAGTCGATGCGCGAGTCGATGCGCAATGGATGTGTGGAATCCAACGATGATATTGCAACGACCATTTGCGCATCGATCTGCGCATCGACCCNAAAAATTCGCAATTTCCCTTAGTTTCAGAGATATTTTTGACCCCCCCCCCCATGCTATCCTTGCAAAATTCCCCCTTAAAAATTAAAACAATTTTCTAGATTTTAGAAAAAAATTTCCAAATTAATATATTTTTTAAGAATATCTTGATTTAAAATTAATCCCTATTTTGATCATTAATTTTAAACGATTTTTTTCTAAAACTTAGAAACTTTTTTTGAAAGCTAATCCACTTTTTCTCTCTGTGTAAGGTGTAAGTCGGCTTATTTCGCTCGAGAAATTTTTTCATATCGGAATAAGTCGATTCAACTCNTAAAAGGAAGTATTGAACTCTCCATAAAATTTATCTTTTCAATTTGCAATGTCTTTGGCTNTACGTATGGTATAAAATTAATTTTTTTTCTATATTTTGTCGGGATGCAAGTTATAAATTGCAGATTCTAGAATCTAGAAAAAAAAATTTTGAATTTGCTTTTTTTTTTCTCTGTGTTCATGATTTTTTTCCCGCGAAGCGAATTCTCATAAAAGGAAGTATTGAACTCTCCATAAAATTTATCTTTTCAATTTGCAATGTCTTTGGCTGTGAACCCTCAAGGCACAACCCCCCTCCCCGCCTCAATTTTTCAGTAAAAATTTACTATCTCCCTTAGTTTTAGAGATATTTTTGAAAAACTCATCGACGAGCTACGTCTACTACGGGAGGGCTGTACATCGAGAATTTAGTATAACCTCCTCCCCTCCCTATACACCTTGTCCCAAATAAAGATCCCCTTATGTCAAACCTCCTCTCCATTGACGAAGCCCTATAGACCCAAACTGGAAAAAATCCGAAAAATCGGTTTGAATCGCACCGAAAAGCGGCTTGAATCACACCGAAAAATCGGTCTGAATCAGACCGGAAAATCGACTTCAATCAGACCCAANAATGACATTCAGGATTTATTCCGTTTTTCACTTGAATAAAAATATAGTTAATTTTCTTCTCTCAAATCGTTTATAGGGGATATGTAACACAATATGTAGAATCGTTTTCCGTCAATAACTCATTTTCGGAAAAAACCGACGTATTACCCTTTACTGCTTCGTTATTGAGATCATTTGGATTTATTATTATTATTATTATTATTTAGTTTCGTTTTGCAGAGATACTAATGTGGAGACTTTTATCCCCTAATTACATAGATTTCAGATGATTTTTGCCTCAAAACCATCCTCTTTTCATTGATCGATTTCTTTGATTCATTCTCTAATAGTATATTACGCAACAAGCGCGTGAAGCAAGCGTAGCCGCTGCTGCCCGCACGAGTTGCGTATATTATTTTATACCATAAGTGCGTGCGCGGCGAAAAGGGGCCGGGGGGGGGGCAGAAGGGGATCCAGGGACGAAGTCCCTGGGGGGGTCGAGGGGCGAAGCCCCTGCTGAGAGGGGGTTGGGGGGGGNTATAAATTGCAGATTCTAGAATCTAGAAAAAAAAATTTTGAATTTGCTTTTTTTTTTCTCTGTGTTCATGATTTTTTTCCCGCGAAGCGAATTCTCATAAAAAGAACTATTGAACTCTCCATAAAATTTATCTTTTCAATTTGCAATGTCTTTGGCTGTGAACCCTCAAGGCACAACCCCCCTCCCCGCCTCAATTTTTCAGTAAAAATTTACTATCTCCCTTAGTTTTAGAGATATTTTTGAAAAACTCATCGACGAGCTACGTCTACTACGGGAGGGCTGTACATCGAGAATTTAGTATAACCTCCTCCCCTCCCTATACACCTTGTCCCAAATAAAGATCCCCTTATGTCAAACCTCCTCTCCATTGACGAAGCCCTATAGACCCAAACTGGAAAAAATCCGAAAAATCGGTTTGAATCGCACCGAAAAGCGGCTTGAATCACACCGAAAAATCGGTCTGAATCAGACCGGAAAATCGACTTCAATCAGACCCAAAAATCGACTTGAATCAGATAGAAAAATCGTCTAGAATCAAGTCGCTATTTACTATCTGAAACAGGCAGAATTTCGGCGTGAATGACTCCGTTTTTCGGTTTGTTTCAAACAGATTTTTCGGTTTGATTCAAGCCGATTTGTCGGTTTGATTCAAACCAACTTTTCGGCTTGATTTGAACCGATGTCGGCTTGACCTGTTTCTACTTGAAATAAACTACTTTTCGACTTATATCAGAGCCGGAATTCGGATTGACGTAGTCCGGGTTACTCGGTTTGAATCAAACTGAACATCGGTCAGAATCCAACCGACGTCGACTTGAATCAGTACTTTATTTCTTTGGGTGCATTGGTAGGAGTATAATTCGGTAGACTTATCGTTGGGTACGGTCGTTCCGCGGTATCGATGCACCATTGAAAGTGTTCTAACGCGGTAGACTTGTCGGAAAACCAAATTGATGGGTTAGAGTTGTACATTGGTAGGGATGATTTCGGTGGTGTTCCATGTCGGTCGAGTTTTCGTGGGTACGGTTGTTCCGTTGCTGCCATTAGCCACACGTGTGCTATATGAGAGTCGCCCATGGAAATTCCGGGCGACGGAATTAACACGGACAATTGTTTTCTACTAGGGAGCTCAATATGTACCAGATATTTGAGGAAATGGCTAAGAACCGCATAGCTCAGGTGGGAGAGCACCCGATGCATAATTGGAAGGTCCCGGGTTCAAATCCCGGTCTGGACTATCCATTTTTTTCAGTAAAAAACATTTTCTGCTTATTCATATTGAGAATAATCCCGATCCCCTCGTACCTCATCCAAATTCCATCCAATCATTTCCTATGACATCACAAAGATGTGGAACGCTATATAAATGTCCTTCTTTAATAAACCCTAAATATTGATCATCGCAGGCAGCGTATTTTGAATGTAAATGCGAACATTCGTTTTATCGTTAATGAAGTTCTGTAAGTGAGGGATCAGATGTATTACTTTATCTGATGTTTTGCATTGTCTTCATCTTGGTACTCACGCTCAATGTTTTACAACCCCAAGCGTGTTTATTGGGCATTAGGTTCATTCATGCGACGTTAACTTCACACGAATTTATTTTATATATGACCTTAAATTTCACCTAAAGTAAATACGCTAGCCCTGGTGTCCCCCAACAAAGGGAACCCCTATTACAGATACTGCAGAAAGTATGACGTGTCATGCGTGCGCAGAGGGTGGAACTCTATACATTCACAATACCGTTATGTCACCAGTTTCTGCCAGGGATCCACTGTCTGCCATACTTCACCCTTTACCGAAGGATCCCTATTATTTGCTTTTTTAATCTGGAGAAAATTAATTTTAGAATAATGAGCATTTTTTCTGCTCACCAGTGTTGAAATATCATCCATTTACATCCAGTGGATGCATGACAAATTAAATCGTCAAAAGTACAAGGTCTTTTGTAATTTTTTGACAGATTTTCGGTCCTACTAATGAATCTGATACTTTGTATTTCTCTGATATTTCTAATCTGTGACCGACGTCGGTGGCCAAGTGGGCTAGATGCAAGTCTAGTATGCGAAAGGTTGTGAGTTCGATCCCCAGTGGAGCCGAATTTTTCAACGGAAGGCTCCGGTGAGCGGGAAGTTGCTAACAGAGTAACCGCCTGTACCGGCATGAGTTTCATGTGGTTTCCCATGCTATTCCTATGTTCTACAGCCTATGTTTTATACCTGTCCTATACTACCTGTTCTATACCTATTTCTATGTTCTATACCTGTTCTACAGGAGTGCGAATGCGATAAAGTGTAGAATCGACAGCCACATGTATAGGGTTGGATAGATTATCGAATGGAACCCGAAAAGGGACTTGAAGTCCTTAAAAAAGTACATTTCGACACTACACAGCAAAAATCCGGTGTGGAGTTTCTGGGACACCTATTGGTGTTGAATTAACGCCAGATTTTACATGCGATGTCCTATGGTGCGGTGTAATTTTAACACCGCAACTCCACACCGAAAATGGTGTGGACTCATTGGGACACTGATCTATGTCAATTCAATACCAAATTTTTTACAGTGTAGGCTGTGAGGAACTTTTCTGGCGAATATGAGGTTATGGCCGAAGACGAGTTCTGTAATTATATGAGGTAGAAAAGTTCTTCGCGGCCGTGTGTCGAACAATATTTACTTATAAATGAAAAAGGCATAGTTACGCCACTGGCTGAACGTAACATCACTGTCAAAAAATATTGTTCGAAACATGTGAAACAGAAATTTTCAGCCCTTCTGATTGGCAGCTCTCGGCTTCGCCTAGGGCCGCTAACTTCACAGTCGTAAAAATTCCGTATCGAAATATACCATTTCGTCACAAGGCCGAAAAAAACTTTCCTGGCGAGTGTGAGTGTTGCAGACCGAGGGGAAGCCGAGGAAACCCACGAAGGGAGCTAAAAGGGAATTATTTGATGAAAAATACGGAGTGCTGTAACTCGTCCTTTTAGAGTTGATGATGGAGCAGTTTCTGTCACTGGATTAATAAACACAAATAATAAAGGGAGAAAATTAAATATGCGAATTGCTCTACTATTTGTCTTGTTTTACGTATTGTTTCTCTGTCTGAATATATTCTTTTGTGATGATATATATTATGGTTTCACATTGTTCTTGTTGATTTAATTATTAAATAAATAATCTAAACTGTTGTTTTCCATTTATTGATTCCACGTGGGAAAGTGGCAAAGATGAGTTCATGTGGGTGGCGAAAACGGAAATTGATGCCCTTGATCAGGACAGAATCTTGGGCTTCAGGTGATTATTTTTCAACGCTTCATTTTAATTAATTATTTCATTGAGCAAATAAAATGGAACACAGAAAAAAAGGAGGATGACCAAACTACCTGCGTATTTGCCTTTGCTACATCTCGAATTTTCAATGAAAAATAATATTGATCAATCTCACCTCGTCATTGGGATAGAAACTGGATCCACGATACTGCAATATACTATTTCAGTTAACAACAAAATTTCTGTTCACAAAAACATGTCTGATCCGGTTTTTTTGAGGCAATAGACATTACACCCGTTGTTCAATTTCAATCAATCAATAGCATTGAATGCTCATAAAAAACCAAAACCATGTGATGAATTTCATCGTCATTGAACATCGCTCATACCGCCTTATCGATATGCATCTGTGATTCATATCAGTCTCTCGTTTATTGATTTTGGACTGAACTGCTATAGTTTTGAAAAATATTTGGGCGAGTTCAATACATCAGACAGTACGAAAATGAACCGCAGAGTTGAATTTACAGGAAATCCGTCAGCTTTCATTTCATTTACTTCCAACTTTCAGGCAATGACCAAGCCAGAGAAAGAAGAGAGAGTAACAGTGAAAATGAAAGGGAGATGCATAATCATGGTCCCGAATCTTGCATACTGCTGATGTTTCCATCCTTTGCCTGTATCCCATGTGGTTGTCTTCACTCTATTATAAATGAGAAGAGAAATGGATAGAGATAGACAGCAAGTCTCATTGTGTCGTCGAAATTCTCTTGTATTGGGGCAAAACATTCAGTTTAAGTGTGTGTTCGCGTGTGTTTGTCAGGAATGCTTGGTATAAGTTCCTGGGGTAGTACTCATCGTACTGCATAACCGGGGGTTGAAATCGATACCGTTGCCAGGGACAACCGTGGCTATGCTATACGCGTGACACACGAACGAGCAAAGCCCGCACAGGCCAAGGCTATTGAGTCTTTCTCTTTCACATTCTTCCCTTTGCTCGGTTTTTCTCGGTTCTTCATATTCTTTGATTTTTCTTCCTTTTTTCAATTACTATTTTTTTCGGAACATCAATCGATAAAATCAATGATAGTGGTAAAAGATAGGCTCATGTTGGTTTCTCGAGAAGAAAAATCTAGAAAGGAGAAGATACCATATCAGAATTGAGGCATTACAAATTGAAATTATATTTGGAAATTGTTTTGGTGCTTTGTTAATGCGATTTTGCAGGAGAATGTCTAATATAGAACCGCATCGTTGGATTCTGACCAATAAGAGCGCAGCATTCGATGTCACGAAATACATCCAGATCATTACGTCAGTGAATATTCTGTCCTAACTTTTGAATATTTCATTCTAGCGTTTCAATGGTTTCTTTCGCCAAGTACAGGTCAAATACTGTGATACTGCCGAATACTCCTTGAACTTAAATTAATTGGATATTTCTCTCAAATAAATTGTAAAGGAGAAGATACCATATGAGAATTGAGGCATTGCAAATTGAAATTATATTTGGAAATTGTTTTGGTGCTTTGTTAATACGATTTTGCAGGAGAATGCCTGATATAGAACGCTTGGTCGGACTCTGACCAATAAGAGTGCAACATTCGATGTCACGAAATATATCCAAATTATTACTTCAGTGAATATTCTCTCCTAACTTTTGAATATTTCCTTCTAGCGTTGTAATGGTTTCTTTCGCCACACGGAGAGAAATATTCAAGAAAAATTACAGAACATTTCACGTAATATGCAAGCGAGAATCGTTTTCAGTGAATTTCTATAGGAATATAAGAGAATAAATCTGAAACGTTCAGAAAATTTTCGGGTCTGTCACCGAAAAAATACGAAAAAGTCACGTAATTTT
>NW_021680371.1:130866-194168 GCF_001412515.2 Diachasma alloeum | reverse complement strand
GCAAGCGAGAATCGTTTTCAGTGAATTTCTATAGGAATATAAGAGAATAAATCTGAAACGTTCAGAAAATTTTCGGGTCTGTCACCGAAAAAATACGAAAAAGTCACGTAATTTTTCTGGAAGTTGTAAAATGTAACAGAGACTTCAAGACTTATTATGTCTCAGAACATGAAAATTCTTGGATGTTTAAGAATTTTTACGAAAAGTTCCGGAAAAATTACAGAACGTGTTGTTAAAATCTCCCCCTCACGGTGTCTCATGGCTAGCCGTGAGGCGTCGGACGGATGAGTAATTTTTACGGAACAGATCATAGAATTTACGTGACGATTGACACTTTTTATTGAATTTTACTTTGCTCCCAGATTACGTTTCGAAACGTAATTTTTACGTCCTTTTTCTGGTAATTTTTATTGAATATTTCTCTCCGTGCAGGTAACTGCTCAATACTGTGATACTGCCGAATACTACTCGACCTTGATGATGATCTTCGATGAAAAATTTCATGTTTTCTTTGCAATGAAAAAACTCAGAAGTTGATGTGTGATCACGATTAAGTGAACGTGTCTACGAAAAAAATCGGTGGACATTGACGAGACAGGGATTTGTATTTTTACAACATCCACTCAGCCATAAACTTTGTAAACAAAGAATTTTACGAATCTTGAATTATTTTTTGGAAATTATTTGAAGTGTCGCACATGGTGAATGTTAAATTATTTTTGTTCCCGACTGAAAATATTATTGTGATTGTGTTTTTCGAATTTTGAAATTCTCTAATTTTTTCTGTTATAGAACGTGAGGTAATGTTTGTAGAAAATGTCAAAATGGTGATGTATATGCGGTAGTGTTGGTTTATGGTGACGAATTTTGAGATAATACATCATGAATGCTATGAAATTGATTGATAAAGATTGAAATTTGGGCTCATAGTATCGCCATCATTTTTCTTAACTTTATTGCACAGGTTCAGCCTGATCGATACAGTAGTTCCTGAAATATGGCGATTTATCCAAATTTTGATTTTCAGTTATATCTCTAGAACCATTCAACTGATTCGAATTTGTTTTCAAAATATACATTTTGATGGATTCTTTTCAGATCAATCAAAATATGTATACCTGTTCATACAAAGTTTCGCAATGTCGCCGTTTTTCACATTAAAAAAAATTGTACGTACGATAACATAGAAAAAAATTGTGACAGCAAATTGAAATTTGGTATGATTCTAGCTTTTAAGATATTAAAGGTACACTGAGAAAAAAAAATTACTTTTGCCAAGGAATCATTTTCTTGACAGAAGAATTCATTTTTTTAGGAGCGTCTTTCTCCAGGCTAATCATCCCCAGGTGATTCATATCCATCTCCAAATATTAAAATTATATTGAATTATGAGATGATTATTCTACATATGATTTTGAATACCCACCCTTCATTATTTTCCAATTTTTTCAAATTTGAAATTTTCTTATGTAAACTAATTTTGAATAATTTTAAATATTAATAATTGTCAATAGCGTTCATTGAAGGTCATATGTAGCATAATCATCCCATAACTCAACATAATTGTAGTATCCCAAGATTGACTTGAACCACCTAGAAATGACTGGCCGGGAGAAATACGCTCTTAAAAAAATTAATTCTTCTCCCAAGAAAATTATTCCTTGGTAAAAGTAATTTTTTTCTCAGCGTATGATTCTTTGTTGGTATTTTCGACGGGCACAATTAGCCAAACGGTCCCCGAGATATTGAGGAAAAATGAAATTTAAACAGGTAGTTATATCTCAGGAACTACTGCTCCGATCGGGCTGAAATTGCGCGTTAAAGTTAAGCTCAATAATAGCTATCATATGCCAAAATTTCACATTTTTATTGACGAATTCAATCGTTTTTAGGGTACATCTTCTAAAAATAGATCATCCAAAACCGAAACTGTCACTTCACGTTTCATACTATTGAACATAATTTTCGAACATTAGAAAATATCTAAACTTGACAATTACAATGCTTTCATTCGGAAGCAAAAGTGGACATAGGAAATTGAAATTCGTAATTCTTGGTAACAACATCGCCCGATCCAGGAAGGACCCTTCTGTTACCAAGTGTAGTGTGCGCTCAATACAACTCGAATTGGATTATTTCTAATGAATGGAAAATTATGAAATCGATATCTAAATAAAGCGACAGTACTACGGTTTCCAATTTCGTTTGTCTGCGCAAGTTATTTTTCATAGATTTGGAAGTAATCAATTTTGGAAGCAAGCGTTCACATTAAGATGGGTCGATATGATGTATCGACCCTGTATCTGAAGGGTCAAAGGTTGGTATTTTTAATTTTGAGCGTAATGGAATGAGAATGTTCGGAGATAATAAAATTTCTGTGTAAATATATTTTCTTCAACACGGAGAGAAGAGCCATGGTAAAGAGTCCCATGTCAAATTTACGACTTGTATGTATTCCTAAAATTTAGGAAGCATTACTATGCTATGGTAATGATTCCTATGGGGTATGGTATTACATACTATGGGCCATGGTAAGTCTCTCGATGGTAATGAAGCCTATGAACATAGGAGAAATTACTGTATTGAATAGTACTCTCTACCATGTTACAGGGTAGAGTGTACTATTAATTATGGTAAAGGGACCCATAGTCGTTTGGTAAAGTTTACCACAGTTTATAGGAGAGATTACCATGCACTATGGTAACATGACCTATAATGATGAGTATAATGAGATAGAAATTTCAAGTGGGATATATATTTATATTTAACGTATTTGGTTTCGACGCTGTTTTAATAATTACAGAGTATTTTCTTATAATGTTGGATTCTTTCCTATTAACAATAATCAATATACCTAGATTAATCATATCGAATATCGTAAGGATCATATTTAACAATAACATATTTACATCAGTATTTTAATATCAGAATATCATATCTACAGAATAGCGGGATTTTTTGCCCCAAATTTTACCTAATCATTGGAAGAATTTTTGGCATTACAGTGCTATAAAAATTATTTAAAAATTCAAATGTGAGTAATTAAACTCAACAACTTTGCGTGAGAATGTAGACCCAACGTTGCGGAACGTATTGCTTTCCATTCCCGGAGGTAGCTATATACGATAGGATACAAAATTTCATTTGTCGAAATGTCAATGTCGACCACCTCTTATCATTTATATCAATTTCATAGGATTGGAAATGTCTTTCAAAGGAGTATTCTTGTAATTGTTGAGTAACAAGAATGACTTGATTATTTGGCTCTAGGATTACGATATTGATCAAATGTAATTGAGGACCAGCCTCGGTCGGCATCATCAATATTACGTTTTCCCTGATACCATGTCCCAAATAATTGAGAGAGCTTACTATTGTAATATCTCCAGATCGATTGGACGGGAGAACTGGCAGAAACTGACGATAATTTGGATCTAATTCTAATCTCTTGTTAAGAGCTGGCCCCGGGAGAAAAGGTGGTGGTAAAGACTTATTGATGAGTAACCGATAATTCAANCAGTTTATAGGAGAGATTACCATGCACTATGGTAACATGACCTATAATGATGAGTATAATGAGATAGAAATTTCAAGTGGGATATATATTTATATTTAACGTATTTGGTTTCGACGCTGTTTTAATAATTACAGAGTATTTTCTTATAATGTNACCGATAATTCAATTTTAATTGTGCCTTGATGGCTATTTTTAGTATTTTCTACGATATCGAGAAAAGGAGAGATTACCATGTATCAATAGTACTGATTACCATCCACATGGTAATCTCTCCTATAATAATGGTTGTCGTTGCTATATTGTATACTAATGCCTACCATGTTCCAATGGTATTAATTACTATACAACATAGTACACTTTACTGTTGAACATAGTAAAAATTACTATTGAGATTGACTTAGAAACCCTTTTACCATAATTTATGGTAACCTCTACCATACAAAAGTAACCCCTACCATTCACTTTTCTCCGTGAATATTAAACTTTGAGAGTGTATGTATTGAAGTGAGATGTGACATATAAAGATGATAGAGGTGTCCATTTGGAAGAATACTACCAGTGAAATTGGTAGAAATCAGGGGAATAAAAACAAAGTTAACGCATTCTATGAAGACAGCTCGTTGTGTCTTTATAGAATGCGGTACCTTGCTACTATTAGCATGTTTCGATTTTCTACTATAGCATTCAAATTTTTCTCACTCCCAGGGTCATTTTGGGCTTGACACATGTTCAATTCTACCAGGAGGAACGGAGTTTGCCTCACTCTAATATCGCCAAAGTGGGCTGAACATGTTAGTGTGCAGACAAAATTTTCCACTAATAATTTATCTACATACAAAATGTTCATATATCCATCGGAAGCCGCACGGAGAGAAATTCTTTAAAAAAATTCTAGTGCTGTTAAGGTAAAATTTACAAATATTTCTCAGTTGTAATACCCCGAGAACTTCAAAATTATCGGGTATTTCCCGAAAGCTTCGTTGTAAACAAATGAAGGTGTCATGTTTTGCAAATTAAAAATCCCGAGTACGCAGCACGAGGGATTTTTTTTACAAAACTTGACACACTCATTTTTTCGCAGCGATGCTTGAGGGAAACATTCGATGAATTTTGAAGGTCGAGTGGTATTCGCAGGAGAATTTTCTCAATTCTGATTTTGATCGAACGGAGTGCGGTGTTCGGGATTACGTTACATTTTTCACCAAAATCCGGAGAATATCTGTCAAAAGAAGAGAAAGCAATTGCTACTGTGGAATGATGAGTTTGATAATTCCCTCGTAGCCCGGTGAATTCTCAGTAGTAATACCACGAGACCTCCAAAATTATCGGATATTTCCCGATTGTTTTGTTGTGTAGCAACGGGAGGGAGAAGGTTTCGCAACGAAAGGGGGGATTTTTGTGCAAAACTTATCCCGATCGTTGATACGCAGGAAAACATAAGGAAAATGTCCGATTAATTTTGGAGGTCGAGTGGTATTCGACGGACTATTTTTGGTAATTGGATCCTTCCCAAACCGACTCATTTTTCAAACCGACTCGACTTTCTTCATGACTTTCTTTCACTCCACAGGATAATATTTGACAGTTATTTGGTTAGAGAAACAATTGCAGAGCTAGAGGGAAATTATCAAAAGCTAGGGGGAAATAACCAATAGTAATAGCACTAGTGCTTCAAAATTATCGGATATTTTCCGATAGCTTCGTTGCCTAGAAATGATTGTGTCAAATTTTGCAGGTTTAAAATCCCGAGTGTGAGGCACGAGGGATTTTTCTGCGAAATTTGATACACTTGTTGCTAGGCAGGGAAGCTTGAGGAAAATATCCGATTAATTTTGAAGCACGAGTGGTATTTGACGGGTTATTTTTCCACTCGGATTTCGGCCAAGCAGAGTGCAGTGAACATCCGGATACATTTACACAGCCATACATTTACAACCCACGTTTTTGTTTATCTGTCACATAGAATATTAAACGTGAAATGCGTTGAAAGATGAGAAACATTTGAAAAGCTACTAGTGAATTTCCGTTGGAAATTTTTTAGAAATTTCCGAAATAAAACTGTTTGACAGCTTCAAACACTGCGCTCTGATTGGTTGAAATCCGAGTAAGAAAAATAACCGCTGTAATTTTAATTGGGAAGTTCTTCATGTTATTGAATACTGAACTCTGATTGGCCCAGGGAAGGCCAAATCTGATAACCAAAAATAATCCTATGTAATACCACGAAAAATTATCAGACATTTTCCGATATGTTCATTGAAACAAACTAAGGTTAATATTTTCAGATTAACCCTCGATCACTCGCTCTCGGCCGCCAACCTTCATCCGTCGCACGGTTAGCGCAGCACCACTGGGTTCAACCGAGCGCGCTGTTGCCACCTTGGTACTTACCGCTATGTACGTATTTCAAGTGTGGCAGTGAACGTAGCGACACTGTCGCTCGAGGCGTCGACAGGGACTCACTCGCACTGGGTGGCGCAGCGCCGCTTTTCTGTCCGTTCGTATTTTTTTTTTTTTTGGGAAATAAATTCCCTGAGAAAAGAACGGACAATGCCAACGCTTAATAAAAGAATTGAATCAGGAACTCAAATTTTTTCATAATTTTTAAGCATCGACAAATACATGAAAAGTCAATCGGGCCAAGATTAGGCCAGTACTGGTAGCCGAGCTGCCGAGTCTTGGGCGCCGATCCTCAATCGGCTTTGGCTCAGCCTCGGCTAGCTATTGGTTTGATAACACCATTAGCTATTGTGTTTGCCGGTATTGATTGCCAAGCGTCAGCCGATGATCGGCACCCGCGAACCACCCAATACTCCTTTTTAATAGTTGAAAAAATCGATTAATACGTTATTTTTTATAATTTAATTTACATTTACGGAAAACAATACTTGAATTGAGTATAAAATATACTTGAATCAAGTATATTTTATGCTCGAATCAAGTATATTCTATACATGATTCAAGAATATTATTTTTGATTCGAGTATATAATATACTTTTTTTTTATTCATATTTCTTTCCTACTACCATTACGGTTTTATAGGCTCCCCATTCGTCTGCGTTGCCTCTCCCACTTCTTTCTTCTGATTTTTATCTGCGTTACCATGGGCCGTCTTACCATGAACTGTACCCCATTCGGGCTAGGACTGCATGGGAAACCATGGCAAACCCCAGTCGTATAGCCGGCCAATTGTGCAGAGCCCTAATGTACCCTTCTGTCACACTGACTAGAGGGGCACATTAGGCCACTACACCGTGCCTACCTTCCGAACTTTTTGGGCGAGTGTGTTCCTAAGCGGTCACCTATCCAAGTACTAACCGCGCTAAACGCAGCTGCACTCGGATGTCCGCTGGAGCAACACCCAACTCATCCAACCATTCCGGTCGGCTCCAATATACTTTTTATTTATTTATTTATTATTTATTGAGAAAAGAGAGCTTAGATGATACATCTCTTCCCATATTTACAAGTGTTGGTGTTGTTGTTGCTTGAGGCAGCGTACAAAAATGAAAGTATAATCGGTATTTAAACTTAAAACAAGTTATAACAAAAACAAACTTTTAAGTAAGACAAAAATGAGCAAAATTAAGCAAAACAAGATAATACGGGGTTATGGTAACGACTTCATGGACTAGTATTCGGAAACAGCATCGGACAGACAGCAGAGAACCTTCTGACTACTAAAAGCCCTTGACGTATACCACAGATCTACAACTAGAGGATCCTATTCTAACGGAGCGTGGGTAACTGAGAACTCAGAGCATTGCAGGGACAGCTAACCAGGCGACCTGAAACACTCAAGGGAATCAGAGAACTCAAATACCAAAAAAGATAAGAACTAAAGACCTTGACAAGTTTAGTGCATTACTTCCCATTTAGACAGCATGGCCACCCCAGTTCTCCTCTGCTCCCCGCACCCTGTGCAAGCCTCTTACAAACTCTTCCAGACAACTAGCCAGGAAGCGCGTTCCAATCGTTCACCACTCTTAACGGAAGGAAGTTCAGCATTTGATCGGTCCTAACCAGACGCTTCAGTAATATATTCTCTTGTCCTCTGTACCTCGAGCGTTCATTCCTCACAAATAGCCCATCGACCCCTGGGGTAGTGTACAGCGAGTTCAGGATCTTGTAGGCCTCGATCAGGTCAAATCTCCTCCGTCTGTTCTCCAGCAGAGGCAGGCGAAGCCTCTTCCTCCGCTCGTCATAATCGAGGCTCGCAAGCCTGCCCGGAATTTCAGTTGATCTTCTCTGCACCCCCTCCAGGAGGCCAACATCACCAGCCAGATATGGAGACCAGATCTGACAGGTGTACTCCAGTATTGGTCGAGCGAAAGTCACATAAATCGACCTCAGCAACTCTGGAGAAACTGGGTGGAAGGCCTTCTTAACCAAGAATAGCAGAGAGTTAGCCTTCTTAAGCACCCCCGAGATGTGTGCGTTCCATTTCAAGTCCTCGCATATAACAATGCCCAGGTTCCGCTGCACCTCCACTTGCGTCACCCTCTAACCCTGTAGGTAATAGGGCTTCCTCGGGTTTCCCCTGCCGCAGTGCACTACCGAATATTTACTCACGTTCAAGGAGAGGAGCCACTTCTCGGTCCACTGGCCCACCGCAGGTGGGTCAGATTTGCTTGTCCTCCCCATCATTATCCGGGTGCCCGAAGAGTTTCGTATCATCTGCGAAAAGAGACGCTCCCACCGAGACTCCAACCACTAAGTCCGCCACGTATACCACGAACAGCAGAGGCCCCAGGACAGATCCCTACGCCATCCCACTGAGCACCTCCCTCTTCCTCGATAGGACATCACGAACACGGACAGAAACGGACAGATCCACCAGAAAATCCTCATTCCAATCCAGTAATTCCAGTGGCACACGGTCGAAGGCCTTCTCAAAGTGCAAGTAGATGACGTCCATCAGTCGCATCCTGTCCACCGAGACTTGATTCAAGTGTAAAATATAGTTGATTTAAGTATATTATTCTTGATTCCAGTATATTTTATACTCAATTGGGGGATGGGTATTTCAATTCGTAGATGATTGCTTTGTATTAGGCCGGGTTATGGCAAGCCCTCTTAAGTGTAATGTAAGGGTTAGGCACTGAGTTTCAGAATACAAAGGGTCAATCCGTGGAGGTTAACAAATGAGTTAACAAATGAGAATATTAGTGTCAAACACAGAGAGAAAAAGTGGATTAGTTTTAGAAAAAAGTTTCTCAATTTTAGAAACCGTGGTTTCTAACCTTCATTTTTCTAAAATCCGGGAATTTTTTTCTACGTTTTAGAAAAAAATCGTGTAAAATTAATTATCAAAATGGGGATTAATTTTAAACCAAAATATACTTATTTTTTGGGAAAAATAGTTTCTAAAATCTAGAAAATTTATGTCATTTTTGAGGGGGGATTTAGAGATAGCGAATTGTTACGAAAATTTGCGAGAGGGGGGGGGGGGGGGGCAGAGAGGGGGGGAGGATGCATTGAGAATTTACAACCAAAAAATTGAGTCGGTGAGTTTTTCAAAAATATCTCCGAAGGGAAGTTTTATTGAATTCTCGATGTACAACCCTCCTCCCCTCAATTTTTCCCTTAGTTTCGGAGATATCTTTGAAAAACTCACCGAAAATTTTTTTGGTTATGAATTCTCAACGCAGCTCCCCCCAAATGTGTAGGAAAAAATCCGCTAAATTCCCCTCCCCCTCTTTGCAAAATCCTCTCGAAAAATTCAAGATATTTTCTAGATTTTAGAAAATATTTTTTCTAAAATTTCGTATTTTTTTATTTAAAATTAACCCCAATTTTCATCATTAATTTTTAACGATTTTTTTCTAGAACTTGAAAAAAAGTTTCTAGATTTAAAAAAACTGAAGGTCAGAAACCACGGTTTCTAAAAGGTGGAAACTTTTTTCTAAAGCTAATCCACTTTTTATCTCTGTATATTTAGACCCTTATATTTTGACACTTAGTGCCTGACCCTTATATTACATTGCTATAACCTGGCCTGATACAAAGCAATCATCTCCGAATTGAAGCCTATCTTCTAATTGAATATGAAATGTACATGAATCAAGAATAATATACTTAACCCTAGACTGGTCACCATGCGAGGGAATTACCGCAACACGTCGTTTTATTCACCTTGCCATCGACTGGTTGACCGGAAAAATTTGAGAAAAATTGAATTCGTCAATTGAAGTACCTGGAAAATTCTAGTATTTTTTTTCAATATTGTATCCTTAATTCTGGGAGAAAGAAAATGATTTCCAACAGGTGAACAATTTTTTCCCGTGTTAAATGGAATTGCCTGTTGCGCGACGTTGCTGGGAACTTGCTAAACGCGCCCAGGAAGTGTAAAGTGGATTCGGCAACGCTGGAGCCTAAATAACACGGCGGCACTCTCCCGCGTAGGTGACTAAAGTCGCATTTTCCCGTCAGGTGACCGGATTAGGGTTAAATCAAGTATATTTTATACTCGAATCAAGAATAATATACTTAAATCAAGTATATTTTATACTTAATTCAAATATATTTTTTCCATGTTCTTCTGCTAATGCTTTCTAAAGAAACCGATAACTGCTGATAATCATGAGTGAAAAGTTCGACTCATCGGGATTCGCTCCAGGAACCTTCCGGTTGCTAGTTCTTGACTTTACCCACTCGGCCACCGTAGAGTTGTTAGTTATGAAGAAGTTTATCAGTTATGTGAATAGAATATGGTGTTCTTATCTGATTCTTTAATTTTCTTCAATTATGAAACTCAATATAGATATGGTAAACAGCCTATTCATTTATGATCAATAAATAATAAGATGACAGCATTAAGGTTTCGAGTTTGAACCTTACACATCTTATGATCGTTTGACCCTTAGCATCTTTTTACACATTTTCCTGTATGACCCATTCATCCCTATGATCATTTGACCTTTTATAAAAGCCTCCAATCCTTACAAGTAGATTTGCTATTACCCCTATTTGACCCTTATGGCCCTCGTGACCCTTGTGACTGTTTGGCCCATTGGAATATTGCGCTCGGTTTCTCTGCTAAACAGTCACACTAATGAGAGTTTGACCCTTGGAATTGGTTAACTTGTCTTTCCTGTTCGAGCCTTATCAAGTCTCAGCGTCCAAAGTTTACTCTATTATTGACAGAGACTTGGAATTCCACGAATGACCATTTGATGTTCAGCCAACACTTGGCCATGAAGGAGTCGCCGAGACATGACATGTCAGTCCAAAGCCAATGTTTGAGGCTTGACCTATTCAACAGTATCGGCAATTCGGCCCTGGAATACGTTGGTTCAATCGGGGCTTGAAAGTGAAGTTGATTGTCCTTATTATCGGTTCTCTTGGGAGAATGAAGCAGTCTTTCGTATCGGCACTCGAAATGATCTCGGCCTATAAGCGGAATGCCTTCGTATTGGCTGGCCACATGCAGAAAGCTGTCATCCTTAAATGCATTTTTTTACTGAGACAGCACGATTGTGGCCTGTAATAGAGCTCACCCTCTGGTTAGAGGGAGCACTATTCTAGACCAATTAGGAATAGTTTGTATCGCTTAGTTTGCTGGGCGGTCTTCAAGGTGAAGTCGGAACCCTAGAGAATCGTTTTGCGATCTCACAAAAAATAGTATGTGTCACACGTGCGTGCAACACGATATATTATTTTGAAACATCATTTCTTTATAATATTCGAGTGATTTCCGTCAAAAACTGGAGAATCGAAAATGACTATGTTTACCGAGCATCCATTTGGAAGCAAAGAAGAAGAACGATCCATATCCAAAGTGAATTTGAATTAAACAATCAATTTTTTTTGGAGGAGCAAAAGCCTAGTGAATATACTTTTGCTAAAGCAGTCAGATCATAAACGGGAGAGACATATAGCCTCTTAAAAGCATTGTGTAATCCCTTCTTTATCCTCCCTTTTTCTTCTTCTTGCACACCGTAAGCCATCACAAGAGACCATGCAGCGCCATTTTACGTACCCGAGTGGAAATTTTGGTCAAGTCCAAATCAGGACTGGATCAGGTCAGGCCTGACGATTGATTAGAAAATGATCTGATGACTGGATCAAGTCTGATCCGTCATGTAACGTGGTTTTTAATCAAGAAAGACTTGATTAAGCCTAACAGTTCCAGATTTGATCAAGCTGACGTATTCAAACCTGATGACCTGTCTGCCGGAATCAATAATAATTATTAGTGATAACTAATTCAAAACAAAAGATAATCCAATTTTTCCACGATAGATGGCGTCTCCTAATGAATCCCTATCGTAATTACCGCTGAAAAAAACGTCGTATTTTTTCCGATGGTGGGGATCGAACCGGGGAAACTGCAATTACTAATCCTAAGCCCTAACCACTAGACTATCGCGTTATTGTTATTACGGGGACTCTGTTTTGCCTATTTGACCTGTATCTGGGTATTTGTTGACTTTGAGATTATTTATGATCTCGCCGATTTGCGCGTATATTCAGAGAGAGAAAATTTGTTTAGTTAAAATTTTATCCATTTCATTAATGGATAGTAATCCTGATAATCATAACATTAATGTACAAATGGGAGCTTGATAATTTTTTTTCTAGTCAAGATAATTTGCTTGTGAGTGTGACACTTCGACTATATATAGTTATTGAGCCACCCCTCTCTCTGTCCGCACAATCAATTAATTAAAAAATCAATTAAAAATTAACTGAAAAATTGATTAAAATTCAATTAAAAATTTTAATTAATTAAAAATTTGATCTTCGGAAAAGGTTTGTTATTAGACTGGATCCGAACCTTATCATTTTTTTTTTCATTAACCCCGCTCGAATGAAAATCAATTGCATCAAATCCGAATCGGATCAAATTGGGTTTAGGCAACCTGACCTCAGACTGAGATCATATCTACCTGATCAGAACTACATCTGAACCCATCTGAAGTTTTTGGGATCCGATCGAGTGGATCAAAATTTGGTCAGGTCCTCATCAAGCGTCACCTGATCACGCCTATCTGACTAGAACTTGATCTGAACTCCTCATTAGTTTTTGGGATCCGATCGACTAGATCAAAACTTGGTCAGGGTTTCATCAGGCATCACCTGATCATGCCTACCTGACCAGAACTTGATCTGAACTCGCCGGTAGTTTTTGGAATCCGATCCACTAGATCAAAACTTGGTCAAGTTCTCATCAGAAATCACCTCATTAGTCAAATCTTACGAAAACTGGATCAAGTTCTGATCGTACTTCAGGCGGACCTGAAGCAATTTCCACTCGGGTAAGATATTAGTTTATCGTGAAAAATATATACAGCCGGATCATCATTCAAGACTTTCCCGATTCCATTAGGAGCCCTTGGCCTCCGTTGTTCCATTTAATACCAAGTCGTACGTCGTACCCCCGGCAGGGTTAGCCGATACATGTAGGGTGTGACAAAACGGCCGAACATCGGGCCGACATTGCCCCTGATATGTGCGATAGTCAGCGGCGGACTTCGGCTGATGATGGGCGAAACCACGGAGTATTATCTCATGCCGCCAATGTGGGCTCAATGTGCGCGTTTATTATATCAGTTGAACATCATTTCAATAAATTATGCAATTATGCAATCCGAAATGAAAAAAAATCATGTTTCCGATTGTTTTGCCGATTTTTTTCTTAGAAGGAGTGTGAGACCATGCTCTCATAAAATTTTTAGAGCGATACGATTCTTTTTCAGCTAGTTATGATTTTTCAAAAATTTCACTTGTTTCATTTGAATTTTGATTGTTTGAGAAACAAGTGGCCCATCGCACAGATGTAAATCGAGTATAGCTTTTTTTTGCTAATAAATTAGCAATTTGCTTCCGAATGGATTAATCGAATTAAATAAAAAAAGTGCATATTTGGTTTTTGTTATCAATTTCAGATTAGTAGGGAAGTTCAACCTTGACTTGACTGTGACTTGACCTTGACAATGTTGGGCCAGGGTTGGGCCAATGTCAGTCCAGGGTCGGCCCAAGATTGGCCCCCTAATAAGGCTATAATTTCAAAGGAACTATTTTCGGCCACTAGAAGGCCACTATTTTCGAACTCGACTGAAAAAACATCCAAACGAATATTTTCAGCTATAATTGAAAAGATTTCGATTCGGAATTATCAGACTGATAATTTCCCTGTAGCCTGTCAATTGTTTTTTACGAATTTGACAGATATTCCTCACATTTTGGTGAGATGTGTCCCGTAACCCCGAACACTGCACCCTGATCGGCCAAAATCAGAATTGAAGAAATTGTCTTCCGATTACCCCTCGACCTTCAAAATTCATCGGATATTTCCCTCAAGTTTTTCCGCATATCAACGATCGGGATCAGCTTTGCAGTAAAATCCATTTTAATCTGCAAGCACAACTGATCCCTCTCGTTGCTATGCAACAAAATATTCGCGAAATATCCGATAATTTTGAAGGTCTTGGGGTATTACAGCTGATTATTTTTTGAATGATCATCGAAAAACTAAATTGGAAAAAAAGCTCACATACACACATACATACATATGGACATGATCTAAAAACAGCATATTCGAACTCCTGAGATCAAAATTAGTCATCCTGACACAAAGAAAATGGAAATTGTCAGATTTGACGAATACAATGCTTCCATTCAGAAACAGAAATGAAAATTTGAGATTTGACGAATACAATGCTTTCATTCGGAAGCAATAAACTGGTTTAAAGATCCACTGAACATTGATTAAACCTTGATGAAACCTTGATTGAAGCCTGGTTAACCTTCGACTAAATCCCAACTAAACCCTGACTAAACCCCGACTAAACTCTGACTAAACTCCGACTAAACCTCGATCAAATGCTTTTTAAAGCTATAATTTCAAAGTAAATGATGCGATCGTAGCTATCTTTGAACTCGACCGAGATAACATCCAAATGAATGTTTTAAGCCATAATTGAGAAGACTTCGACGATTATTTTTTGAATGATCGTCGAAAAACTAAATTTGAAAAAAAGCCCACATACATACATGCATACATACATACATACTGACATGATCTAAAAACAGCGTATTCGAACTCTTGAGACCAAAATTAGTCATCCTGACACAAAAACTGAAATTTCCGATTTGACGAATGCAATGCTTCCATTCGGAAGCAAAAAGCTAAATAATTGAAATTAATCATTAAGAATCGAATTTTCATTTCCGCACATTAGAAGGTATTTGAAAAGGCTTCAAAACGAGCGTAATTGAACTCAATTTATCCAGTTTTTAGAGCCGTTATGGCAAAATAATTGTTTTTTCAATCTTTAATTACTCGAAAACTTTTTTTTTTCATCTAAAGTTTTAGAGGTAACTTGGGAACATAATTACCGATATTTTTACCAAAGGACAATAATTACAATATTTTACAGTCGTTCTTTGTTAAACGAGTCACTTTTTTTTCGAAAAATTCGTTTTTGGAAACAATGCGTAAATGACAAAGAAAAAAAGTTTTATGATTAGGAATAGTTGAAAAAGCGACTTATTTCCAGCCATACTCCACTTCAGAACATAACTATTCACTTGATCGTTACGGTGAGGGAGCGGACACTTAAGAATTCTGACTTATTTGATAATCAATGAATTTAAGCCGGATTGCATTTTATAATTGTTTTGGAATTGTGAAAGTGTGGGCATTTGACTTTCTCGCAATGTTGTCGCCCCACATAAAATGTTGGAACAATTTGTGGAGACAATGTTTTCTTTAACAGGCAATTCATATGAAGACGCAGGCCCACATGACAACATCAAAGTAGCTTCGAATAAAGTGGAAATCATGCCTCTATAGAAAATCATTCCCACACTAAGAAAAAAAAATATTTTTGTCAAGTGTCCGTTTACTTGAGAGAAGAATTTATTTTTTCAGTTACGTATTGTTCCAGTCGAGTCATTCCCAGGTAAGCCTGATTAAGTTTCGATTATGACAATCATATTGCTCTAGAGGAGACCATGTTACCCATGACCTTGGATAAACTCCTCCAATGATTATGCATTTTTCCTAAATGTTTTTTTGTGCCCAAGGAAGAATTTCGATTCATTTTTTAATGTTGATAATTATTAAGGGATTTCACTCAAGGTCATAACTGACATGATCATCTTCTAGAGCAATATAATTGTCATAATTGAAACCTAATGAGTATTGCCTGGGAATGACTCGACTGGAGAAATACGTTAAAAAAAATTAATACTTTTAAATAAATGGATACCTCCCAAAAATAATTTTTTTCTCAGTGTTGGAATGATAGTCGGTAGAGGCTTGAATTCCACTCCATTCGAAGCCCTTTTGATGTTGCCATGTAGGCTGGCGTTTGCATATGAATTTTCTGTTGAGGAAAAAATTGTTTTCACAAGTTGATTCAACATTTTGTTGAAGGCGATAACATTGAAAAAGTCAAAAACCAACACTTTTACATTTCTAAAACGATTAAAAAATTTAATCCGCCGTAAATTCATTAATTATTCAATAAGTCAGGATTCTTAATCGTTTGCTTCGCCTCACGGTACCCCACTTTGTCGTTTTGTAGTGGTGTGCGTGCGTCGGCGTGCATCTCTTATGGTGCACTAATACTCAGGCCGACCCCCCACTCCTCTCACACCGAGACCATTCGAGACTGACGCGAAGCAATGGGTCAAATGTCCCCTCCCTCACTGTAACGTTCAGGTGGATACTTATACATTCCGAAGTAGAATATGGCTTGAAATAAGTCACTTTTCAACTATTACCAGTCAAAAAATTTGTTTTCTTTGTCATTTACGCATTGTTCCCGGAAACGAATTTTTCGAAAAAAATCACTCATTTAATGAATCACTACTGCAAAATAATTATTGTCTTTCGGTGAAAATATAGGTAAATGTGTCCCCAAGTTATTCCTAAAATTTCAGATAAAAAATAGTATTTTTCCGGCCTGTTGCGATGGGGTTTTTTACTCGTGTGGCGTTGGCCTCCGAGCCGTAGGCGAGGACTGGCCAACCACACGAGTAAAAAAACTCCATCGCAATAGCCCAGGAACAATATTTTTCTGTAGTGATTTTCAAGTTTTCGAGTTTGGGAAGTATGCAATACCAATTCCCAGACGAGAAATCGTGAGAAGCAGTACAGAAAAAATAGTTTTCGAGTAATTTCAGATTGAAAAAAAATTTGATTTTGCCATAACGGCTCTAAAAATTGAATAAATCGAGTTCAATTGCGCTCATTTTAAAGCTTTTCCAATTACCTTCCAATGTATCAAAACAAAAATTCAATTCCTAATGAGTAAATTCAATTGTTTCACCTTTTTCTCAAACAATCAAAATTCAACTGGAAAAAGTGAAATTTTTTGAAAAGTCATAACTCGCTGAAAAAAAAACGAATCGCTCTAAAGATTTTATGAGAGCCTGGTCTCATGTACTCCTCAAGAAAAGTCGGCAGGCCAATCAGAAACATGATATTTTTTTTCATTGCGAATGTAACGGGGAATTGCTCATTTGTTTAAATAATTTTTGATTGTCCTATAACGTTTTCCATGAATTTGAATAAACTTATGAAAAACACAGTAAGGTCGTGCGTCACTGTCGATGAGCATATGGGGCGGTCTAATTTATTAAAAACAAGGAAAAGAATCCTTGTTATTTATACTTTATTATTGGTTCTGAATTATGACCACGCATCTGTAATTGAAATACAACGAAACTAAATATTTGAAAAATCTACCGCTGCTGGGATTCGATCCAGGGTCCTGCTGATCCGTAGTCGGACGCGCTGTCGACAGAGCCATCTAAAACATCTTATCCCCAGGTAAGAATTGACGATAGAAACAGGGCTCATCAAGCCCTGGACCAAGGCTCGTAAATGCTCAATCAGGGCTGGGGCTCAGCCTTGGATCAATCCTCCTTCAGCCCTAAAATGATAACCTCGTTTCAGGCTTAGTCCGCAAGGCTTGAACGAGGCTCGGTGCCAAGGCTTGATTCAAGCCTTGAATTACCAAATTGTAAAGGCTCAATCGAACTTCGGCTAAATAAACTGCAGTATTGTTTACAGATATTTGTATAAACAATTTCTTATTACTTCATAACCCTTTTTATGCATTTAGAATAACCTATGAAAGAGAGTGCGGTCGGACCGTACATCACTGTTGCTAAGCGTTGTTGGAGATTGTGATTGTCGGTTAATTAACAATGGGTGGGAAAAAAATTATTATCATCATTAGTTTCTAATAATTATTCGTCCTGGATTATTACCGCGCACCTAGAAATTGAAATACAATGAAATCAAACATTTAAAAATTTGCTCCTCTGCTGGGGTTCGATCCGGGGTCCTTCTGATCCGTAGACAAGCGCGCTATCCACTGGGCTACCTGCGACTTCTTAGCATGATACATTTTTTTCGGGTATAAACTTCACCTTGTGTTGGTGTTATTTTGTTGATATCCTAATTAAACTTACTGAACTTGAATAAATGATAGATCCGATGGATTTATGAGTTCAGAATTGATTGATTAATTAATTATAGTTAAGGATAATAATAATTATGTAGCCTCGTGCACAAAGGGCTGCTCTAGGCCTGGTCTGGGGGTAGCTTAGATAACTTGGCGGAAAATTATAGCTATGTTTGTAGATGATGATAATGTTTTCACCACCATTAGCTAATGAGTATTGATATAAAAATTGAGGAAATTAATCGGAAGTAACTTTCATTTTCGAGGCCTTGCTGAGCCCTGAATAAGCCTTGACGTACTGAGCCTGAATACTGAAAGCCTGGACTAGGCCTGAATTGAGCCTCGCCAATGGCCCCTTTAATCATCCTCATTTGAAGCTCAAGTGAACGATGAAACCAAGCCTATCCCAGGCCTGAATAACTGAGCCTCGCCAATCCTGGGCTCGTACAGGCTTGTCCTCATCGTCAGCCTATGTAATTCTTACTTGTGTTGTATACCCGCTATTTTCCCAAACCTTGTCTCTCTCTCCAGATGTCCACCAAATGTTTCCTTTCCTAAGATCTATTCTCTCGAATATTTTATTACGGTTTTATTATTTTAATCCCTAAAACTCCAAATATCCAGACATCCAGACGAAAGGTTTTACTACCCTATTCATTCCAGAACCTTCTAAATCGTTTCATTGCACTTCGGTACTTTCCCGTACCTCGTGTCGCCAACCCCGTACTTTCCCAACGATTCATTTCCTAAAATCCCTCATCGAGACATACCTCTCCCTAACCTCCGTAAGTCCAACCCTCAAGGGTTATCCCTCATCGGTAATGACCAATCAGCCACTTGGCCCTTTCTCCCTCTATACCCCCTACTACATAACCCCTACTTCTTACCCTCAAGAGACACCAACTCAAAATCCTCTTCCCTCCACCTCAAGCAGAACTAATCGAACACTGTCAGAAGTTACATCTAATCAGGAAGATATCCAAAGTACTTGTATTTTAGTCCTCTTAAATAAAGATTTCGTGTAATAGTTGATTTAACTTGTTATTTCAATCCGGAATCCAACATAAATTGTGGCGACGAGGATCGGGATCCTCCAACACTCGTACAATAACAGTGCAATCGTGAAGTAAAATTCATCCTTTTCGCGAGTGGAAAATTTCAATTTTCACAATTCTGGAGGACGAGCACTGAGGCTAAATCCGGCGGCATCACGACATCGAGCATCTCCTTCTGGGCAGTTATCCAGACTTAGCAAACCTGGCACCGTTCGAGACATCGAGTAAACGTGACCGTAATTACTGAACCTTTGGATACTCCTCTGCTGACAATTCAAATTCTCCTCTCCTTTTCTTTTCTTTAAAAATCTATCATGTGTCCCACAGACCCCTCTAAAGCTAAAGAAACCGCGCAAAAGACGGGCGATCAAAATTTAAATTTTCCTCAAATCGAAATTCCAAAATTATCAACGGAACTTTTAATTAAACTTTTACCGGAAAAATTCGATGGCAATCGACTCGAAGTTCGTAGTTTTATTAAAGGAAAGAATCACAAAAACAAATTTTAATTCCTTTTGTTAAACGTCGTATCACGGGCAAAGCAAAAAATCAAATTGATATTCATTGCAACCTCACAGAATGGGCAGACATTGCAGATCTGCTTACAAATCTCTTTCAAGATAAAAAATCTTTCGATCAACTGCTTGAAGAGCTCAATTCTGTTAAACAAAATCGTAATGAAAGCATCAGCGATTATTTGCAAAGGTTAGAAGAAATTTCCTCCAAAATTCTTGCTGCAGTTTACGCTGATCCTTTCACTGATGACAGAATTCTCCCCGGTCGTATTTCAATGATCACTCAAATGACACTCAATCATTTTGTTTATCATACAAATCCCCAAATTTCTCAACTTCTTCGATACAGAGAATTTTCCACAATTAATGAAGCTCTCACTGCTGCGATCACCGAAGAAAAAGCTCTCAGATTACATGTAAACTCATCTTTTGGAACACAAAAATGTATGATTTGCAAAAAATCCAATCACACAACTAACAATTGCTTTCTCAACAAGGAAAAAAATAATTCCAAGTCAAGAAACACGACAAATTAATTTCACACAGTCAAAACAATCTAATCAGCGTCAGTTCTCTTATAACACAAGTCAAAGCGTGAATCAATCGGGCCAATCCCACTCAAATTTCAATCGCGCTCCTCTCCAAAACTCAAACGTCCAGTGCAGATATTGCAAAAAGACGGGACATGACATCTCAGTCTGTATAAAAAGAGAACGCGCTAATCAAAGGAAATTTCAAGGTCATGAGCAAAAACCCACTCAAAATCCTTATCGCTCTAGTAGCATCAATTTCCAGACAAATTTTCACAAAGCGAGCCTCAACCCCAACCCACCAATCGAAACCCAGAACCAAATGAGCAATCAAACGACCCAACTATAAAAATTTACGAAGAAATGAATAATCACATGCGGGCACACATCTTTTCCGACTCAGGAGACAATGATCTCGACTTCATTGTGTTTCAATCTTCCTCATCCAAGTATCCCGATAAAACACTCCAATTGCTCATCGACAATGGCGCAGCCATTTCATTAATTAAAAAATCAAGTCTCGCAAATCCTAGTCTGACCAATCCAGACCCAATTATTCTCACAGGACTCAGTCGTGACATCCCAGTTTATACACAAGGAGAAACACAACTCCAATTTAATATCGAGGATAAAATTTTAAGATCAAAATTCCAAATAATCGATGATCAAACAAACGTCCCCTTCGATGGTCTCATCGGTCGTGACCATCAGAGAGCATCAATGCATCGCAATTCTCCACGAGCAAACATTCGTGATCCACTCGCTCTCGATCAAAATTCCAATTTTTAGCAATACTCCTCAAGAATCAAAAACTCATTTAGTTATTCAATCGCGAACGGAAATGATGATGAAAATCCAAGTGTCAAATCCTCAAAACCTCAAAGAAGGAATAATCAATCGACAAAAATTAATTAAAGAAGAAACTCACCGTACCAAACGCGATCGTGAAAATAACAGATAACAACGAGGCACTCATCACCGTCGTTAATACTTCCATCGAGAAGAAAATCCTTCCTAAACCACAATTACCCGTGGAAGCCTTGCCTCATCAAACACCCATTTTCTTTGCTAAAAATGATGAAAAAAAGGAAACTAAAAATCGTATTGAATTATTGAGTCAAAATCTTCGCTTATCTCACATGAATAAAGAATAAAAAGAATCAATTTCCGAGATTTGCTTCCAATTCCAAGATATTTTTCATTTACCAGGCGACATGTTGACAAAAACCACAGCCGTGACTTGTGAAATTAAAACAATCGACGATACCCCCATTCACACAAAATCGTATCGTTATCCTGAGGTCCACAAAGAAGAAGTTAGAAAACAAACAGAAAAATTATATTCACAAGGTAGCATCAAACCCTCGACTAGCCTTGGTCTAGTCCTCTCATCACAATAGTCCCGAAGAAAGCCGACGCATCAGGTCAAAAGAAACGGCGGATGGTAGTCGACTATAGACCATTGAATGAAAAGACAATAGGTGACGCATACCCTCTACCGAACATCGAGGATATTTTAGATCAACTCGGGCATTCACAATATTTTACAACTCTCGATTTAGCAAGCGGGTTTCATCAGATCCCCCTTAAACAAGAAGATCGACCCAAAACAGCTTTTTCAACTCCTGATGGACATTGGGAGTGGAACTCTATGCCCTTCGGCCTCAAAAACGCCCCAGCCGTTTTTCAAAGAATGATGAACAATGTTCTCATCGGTTTAAACAACAAGCAATGCTTCGTTTATCTTGATGACATTGTCATCTATGGCTCTGATCTTAAAAATCATAATGAAAAATTAATTAATGTCTTCACACGTCTCAGAGACCATAATCTCAAACTCCAACCTGACAAGTGCGAGTTTCTCAAAGATTCTTGCCATTATCTAGGCCACGTCATTACAAAAGATGGCGTGAAGCAGAATCCTGGTAAAATCGAGTCAATCAGGCAAATTCCAAAACCCAAAAATTCCAAGCACATCAAGATGTTTCTCGGTATGACCGGTTACTATCGCAAATTTATTCGAAATTTTGCAACAATCGCAAAACCCCTCACTACTCTCTTGCAAAAAGACACTGAATTCATTTGGACAGATGAACAAGACAAAGCCTTTCAAACTCTCAAAGATATTTTAACAAAAGCACCTTTATTGCAGTACCCTTCGTAGTTACCTGTGACGCATCGAACGTCGGAATCGGTCCTATCACAAATAATTGATGAAAAGATTTATCTGTAGCCTATTTTCCCAGAACTCTTAATAAAAGAGAACAAAACTTCAACACAACCGAAAGAGAATTATTAGCCATTCTAGAATCAGTTGAAAAATTCAGACCTTACCTATATGGAAGAACTTTTACTATTTTTACCGATCACAAGGCACTCCATTGGCTCTTTAATTGCAAAAATCCCACATCTAAACTAGTTAGATGGCGATTACGTTTAAATGAGTATCAATATGTAATCAAATACAAACCCGGTAGAATTAATTCCAATGCCGACGGTTTATCAAGACTCTTTTCCGATGAAGAAATCGCGAAAAAGAATGACAATTCAGAAGAAATCCTTTCGCATCAAGTCTTCATTACTCACAAATCAAATAAAACCTATCAAGATTTTATAAAGTTTCACTACATGAATCAAAATGTCATTGAATTTGAAAAAGAAAATCGTCCATTACCCAAAGTCCAAGACAGACTTGTCCCTTTTTGGTCAGAAGACCTCGATGAACAAAACGCTTACTCCGAGTACGTAAAAACGCACTTCGACACGACTCATTTAAAATCCTCCTTGAACGGGTTATCGAAATTAAAAAATGACAAACAAACACTTTATTTGCTCTATCCCACTCATTTCCATTTCGATAAAATGGAGGTCAAAAATATCTTTGAATGTCTCATGACACTGAAAGATACAATTGGAACGAAAAGTTTTACTTTCATTCCTCCCGACAGAGCAACAAACATTAAAACAAATCAACTCAATGAAATGCTCAAATTCATTTTCCCAAAAAATGATATTAAAATCTTCAACACACAGAAGATCTCCCCTAAGAAGAAAAATGAAGTCAAAACAATTCTCGAAGAATGTCACAGTACCAAACTATCAGGTCATTGCGGTTTCAACAAAACCTACTCGAGAATAAAAGAAAGATATTATTGGTCTAGCATGAAAAGTGACCTCAGAAATTTTATAAAAACATGCCATTCATGTCAAATCAATCAAACCAATTTCAAACCGACAAAACAGCCCATGGAAATCACCACAACTGCATCTCTTCCCTTTGAACGATTAGCCTTCGACGTAGTAGGCCCATTGCCCATCACCGCCTCTGGCAATCGATTCATTATTACAGGTCAAGATGACCTTATCAAATATTCATTTGCATTTCCAACTCCGAATCATGAAGCTCAAACAATCACGGAAACTCTCGTTGATTTCTTCCTGAAATTCGGAATCCCTCAAAGTTATTTAACAGACCAAGGCCCTGATGTTATGTCAAAATTAATGAAAGAATTGAATGCTCTCTTGAACACAAAACATCTCAATACGTCTCCTTATCATCCACAAACAAATGGAGCCCTTGAACGCTCTCATCTAACACTAAAAAACTACTTAAAACACTACATTCGAGAAAAACAAGACGATTGGGACGAATACATTTCAACTGCCATGTTCAGTTATAACACGCTTGTCCACAAATCCACAAATTACTCTCCCTACGAACTCCTCTTTGGTAGAAAACCTTACCTACCCTCTTCAATCACTCAAGAACCAAAGATTCAATACACTTATGACGATTACATCAAATCACTCCAAGCAAAACTGAACTCTTCTTTCAAAATTGCTAATGAATCAATTGAAAAATCAAAAATCAAGAGTAAAGAAAATTATGATCAACATGTCAATCCAAGAGAATTCAAAGTCAATGATTTAATTTGCATCCGAAACAATCAAAGTAAGATTGCCTTGTCAAAAAAGTTATCTCCTAATGCAAAAGGACCTAACAAAATCACTCAAGTTTTTCCAAATCAGACTGTAGAGTTGCAAATTGGTAAAAAGAAAGTCGTACATCACGCTAATAACTTAAAACACTATTTTTCAGATGAATCTGACAATTCTAATCTTCCTCTTGATCCCTTCTCCGATCATTAGTGAATTTTATTCAAATCAACCCATAACACATATGAATGTACTCTTCTACAACAAAAAAGGAATTACAAAGATCTCCAACACAGAATTGACTCTGTCTATCCACCTAAATGTCACTCCTTTGAATCATGAAAAACAATTACTCAAGATAAAATTATTAGAAAAACAAAATATTTGTAATACACTCCTTCAAAATCCTAAAACTTCTCATCACGCTCGTCTTCATTGCGAGCAAGCCTTGAATTTAATAAAAAATGATATGAACGAAATTGAGAAAAGAAGTGAAATCTTACAGCAGTTTTTCGATCGATCTCTAACACGTAAAAAACGTGGAATATTCAATTTAATTTCTTATCCATTAAAATGGTTATTTGGCGCTCCAGATGCCAATGACGCACGATTTTACACTGAAAATTTAAATTCATCGCTCGATGGAAGAGAACAAACCCATCAACTTTTAAAAACTTAAAATAAAATCCTTAGTAAAACAGTAACGCATCTCAGCAATTCTCTCTCAGCATTTCAAAAATATGAAAATACTATGAATGAAAATATCAAAAAGCTAAATACACTACTATTTCGAACAAATAATCATTTATCACGTCTTTATTTAGAAAATTTGATTATCAGACAAATTTCTATGCTTCGCACGTATGCCGACAAAATAAATCATGAGTACACTCAGTATATTAATTCAATTAATCTCGCGAAAAATAAAATGATTTCTCCATTCATCATAACTCCTGAGATATCAAAAACCTTGAAAAACCATTTTAATGAATTAATTACATGAACGGAAAATCGAAATATTCACAATTTCAATGAATTAATAAAAATCAAAACGACTATCGAACAAAGCGATATCATTTTCAAATTAAAACTTCCGTTGATAAAGAAAGAAATTTATACATTGTATGAACTAATACCGTTTCCCAATCTAAATGAAAATTCTTCTCTCTTCTCTTATGTATTTCCTCGTAAACCTTATCTCCTAAAATCAAATACCTATTACTCCTACCTCAATGAATTGTCAGACTGTTCAGAGTATGCCACTGGGCAGTACTTGTATCACAACATCCATATAATAAGGACCACGGATCAACCAACCTGTGAAGTCCAACTTTCATCGTCTACATCACGTAAAATCCCTGCTGACTGCATCACTAAAACGTCAGCTATTGAACCAGAATCTTGGAAATATATTCCAAACAAGCGATGGATTTCTGTCGTCCAACAACCGACAACGCTCACCATCATCTGCCAGAAAAATCAAACTCATATGGAAGACATCAGCATTGAATAGACTGGAATCATCACGTTAGAAGATAACTGTAGAGGATATACTAACACTTATGTCCTCGAATCATCCAATAAAAATAATGAAGACATCAACTTCTACATTCCAACTTCAAACATCATCTCAGATGACTGTTGTGCTCCAGTACCCCAACCAATAGCACTGGAGACACCTCAGCTCAACACCATCCACTTATCAAATGTGGAATCATCAGATCTATGGTACACCAGCAAAAAGCTCAATGAAACAGAGCAGATCCTCAGTCAAAGATCCCATCAAACTCATACCACCAATGACTCCAACTGGATCACCATTATCATCATGACCATCCTAGGAATCATCCTAACCATCATCTCCATCATCAACTGCTTTCGATGTATCAAATGGAACCAATGGTTTCGTCAACGTATTGGCCTAAAACCTGAAGTCAAACAAGGTCAACTACCTCCTATCATCAAGAACTTCGTTTGCTGCACATTCGACTCTGAAGTCCATACTTCAGAACCCTGTCATCAACTGGTATTATCTTCAAGATCTAGGACCACATCTGCCCGAACCAGCGAATCAGAAGCTGAAGACACCGTGCCAATGTTACCAATACCGCAGACACGCAACCGCTATCGACGCTCTAGTACCATACCAATTTGATTATCAAATTTTTAACCAATTTATCCATTTCAATCCTTCATTAGAAGAACGATATTCATTTTATACCGTTTTATATTTTCATAATCAACTGACAATTAGATTCTTAGAAAAACTATATTGATTAAACATAACAATTAACATAATTGAATGGAGTACTTAAGTAAAATTAAAAAAAAAACTCCTTAAGAGTTCATTGGAGACATAATTATGATAAGTTAAACAACAAATTGCAAACTCCCGTTTCCAATTTTAACAAGGGAGGTGTTGTATACCCGCTATTTTCCCAAACCTTGTCTCTCTCTCCAGATGTCCACCAAATGTTTCCTTTCTTAAGATCTATTCTCTCGAATATTTTATTACGGTTTCATTATTTTAATCCCTAAAACTCTAAATATCCAGACACCCAGACGAAAGGTTTTACTACCCTATTCATTCTAGAACCTTCTAAATCATTTCATTGCACCTCGGTACTTTCCCGTACCTCGTGTCGCCAACACCGTACTTTCCCAACGATTCATTTCCTAAAATCCCTCATCGAGACATACCTCTCTCTGACCTCCGTAAGTCCAATCCTCAAGGGTTATCCCTCATCGGTAATGACCAATCAGCCACTTGGGCCTTTCTCCCTCTATACCCTCTAGCCCCTACTTCTCGCCCTCAAGAGACACCAACTCAAAATCCTCTTCCCTCCACCTCAAGCAGTACTAACCAAACACTGTCAGAAGTTACATCTAATCAGGAAGATATCCAAAGTACTTGTATTTTAGTCCTCTTAAATAAAGATTTCGTGTAATAGTTGATTTAACTTTCTATTTCAATCCGGAATCCAACACCTGGGTCTAATTAATAAATAAAGCAGAAGCCCGTTTTTACGGGACATAGGTATCAACGCACAGCCCAAACTACTAGAGTTACGACCATGAGCTTTGGCTACAGCTTCCCTTAATGACGTAAGCACCCACTAAGGAAGGGTTTTTGGAAATTCATCCCCTAAGGGGGGGAAAAAGGGGAAATATTTTTAGGCGAAAATTCGTGTCTAAATTCCTCTTTCGAAATTAATCGACATGTATCTTTTCTTTTGAAAATCAACACCTGAGGCGGTGAAACCCAGAAAGTTCTAGAAATATCCACACGTCTCTCGAAGTTTCTCTAATTTTCTAGAAAAGGACGAAATACTCCTCAGAGATTAAAAAAACTCAGTTTCCCTAATGATGTATGAAATTTCTAGAACTTTCGGAGAAACTTGAGAAAGTTCAACGGTAGTATTATTATGAAACAAATTATTTCCATTTCTGTTATGACATATTTTTTTGCAATTTTTAACATTTTCTGAAAAGTTCTGGGATTCTTCGAAAAATCTAAAAAATTTCGGTGTTTTCTGAAAAATCGGGAAACATTCAGCAGTGTTCTAGAAAATTCTAGGTTTTTTCGAAAAATTCGATGGAATCCGTGTAACTTCGAGGAAATTTCAGAACATTCAAGGGTTTCGCATTCTTCAGGGAGCAAAGTGAAAATATCTGGATAATTCTAGGGGATTTCTAGAAAATTCAGGTAGTGTATAAAAATTTCCAGAGAATTCACGGAATCTCCAGAAATTTCGAGGAAATTCAGAGAGTTTCTACAAAACTCCAGGCAATGCAAAAAGCTAGAAATTTTGAGGGAATTCTAGAAGTTTCTGGAAAATTCGAGGGAGTGCAAGGAGTTTCTACGAATTTGACAGAATTTAGGGAGTTTCTAGAGAGTTCATGGAAATTCGAGAAAATGCAAGGAGCTTCTAGAAATTTCGAGGGAATGCGAGAGTTTCCGGACCTTTTGAGGGAATGCATGGAGTTTCAAGATATTTTGGATTAATTCCAGAAGTTTCTAGGAATTTGAAGCGAGTTCGAGAATTAAAACCCAACTTTTTTAATTCATGATTCTGTTATAGAAATACTTATGAGTCATAAAATAAATTTTATGGAAATTGTAAAGCTAATGATTTTTATTTTCATTTCTAACCCATGTAAACCACCAAAAAATGAGTTAAAAATTTATTTTTAATAAAAAATAAGGGGCAGAAAAAAACAGGTGCCCGGACAATGCCGGGCACACTAGTTACCGACTAGTTACACCAGCTAGTGGTGGCATATATTTTTTGGTTATATGAATACTACGTGGTGTTTATCTGCCCTGTATCCATTAATACACTTATCGGCAATTGAGTGAATAACTCTGACGAATTCATGGATTAATAATTGAGCGATTTATTCGTAATTAATTAAGTACGTGATCTAACTCCAACTAACTATAATTTGATGGCCTGATTTGATAACTGTCGATACAATGATAGAATGATTCATTTATTCCAAACGAGATTCGTTAATTATTAAAGATGGTTCACTTGAAAGGTGAAAATCGAGTTGAACAAAGCTCCTCAAATATGCATTTGTTAACTATTAACGAATGAACATTTGGTGAGACCGAAAATCCATTTGTTAACATCAACTAATCCTTTCTGTCAGTGTATGCTTCTGAATCTTTCAAGTTGACGGAAAACTCCGATGATAAATTGATAATTAATAAAAAAAATAGCCTACACGCTTAAAAATTGTTTAGTTTAATGGAATACACTTTATTGAAATAAAATCAATTGTTCATTTGATTCTAATATAGGATTTATTTCATTCACATAAAGTTTATGTAATTCAAATAAATAATTTTTTTGAGTGTAGAAGGATTAAATTGATTGCGATTAAAAGCCAATACTCAGCCGATGATAGAGTCGCCGATGTTTGGCGAGCGAGTATTGGACCGACAGATGATCTTTAATCGGGGCCCGAGTGCTGGGGGCCTGTTGTTGGAACAATGTTTGGCCGTGTATTGTATATATTGGCACACCCTGTATGGTCCCTGTATTGTCTCTAACGATAACCGATGTCCACAATGTGGACATACGGCTTGGCATGAATAATCGGTGCGCCGACGTGAAAATCCCGGTTCATTACACTTAGACACATGGATGGACATGAAAATCCATGTAAAAGACTATTGGAAGCCTTCGCTTCTGAGTGAAGAAAGAGAGAGAAAGAATATCAGCGGCAAATATCTGTACAGTTTGTTAGTTTTTTAACTCGCTGTATTCTACACGGAAAAAAAAATTCCAGAAAAATTACTGTGCCACCTCGGTAAAATAGGTTCGTTTGGACGGACCTGGAAAAATTACCGTGGCAGCACCGGGAAATTTTCTGTGGAGTACAAGAATTTTTCACGGTGAATGCGAGAAAAATTCCTGCAGCGCACGGCAGAAATTCCGGTACTGGCAGGGGAATATTTCCGGGTCCGTCCAAATGAACCTATTTTACTGTAAAAGGCGAAAGATTTATGCGTGTATTGAAGGGAAACCAGAGTGCTACCACAGTAATTTTTCTGGAATTTTCTTCTCCATTTTTATCACTCTTTTACTACCCGTAAATAATTCGTTGCAATTTAAATGGATACCCATGCAGGGCTTGGTGATATATGGAACTGAGGGTGAGAATATAAGGATGTAAAAGTGAGGCTGAGAAAATTGGGGCCACGAAATGAGGGTCAGAAAATGAGGTTTAGGATAAGAAGGTTCGAAAATTGAGTCAGAGATTACGGATTCGGACATTAAGATAAAAAAAAGAGCAATAACAAAAAAGGGACAAAAAATGAGAGCCAGAAAATACTAGTGATGCCGCGAGACGCGAGAGAAACGAGATGAGACGAAACAAACGAGACAATAGACATGACGAGACGAGACGAGAAGAACATTCGAGAAAATAACAGAAACGAGACGAGACGAGAAAAGCCGGTCGAGAACGAGAGAAACGACAGGAGAGACGAGAGTTGAGAGAGCCTCCCCCTCTCTTCCCTCTGTATATTCTTTTTCCGTACAAATTGGATTACTGGGACGAGATAAGGCGAGACGAGACGAGACGTGAGAATCGCCCAATCCCGAGTGGAAATTCCGGTCAGGTCTTGATCAAGTTTGGATCAGGTTGGACCTGACCACTGATCAGGTATTGATCAAGTTGACGGATGCGGTCTTGACCAGACATGTTACGCCTCTGACCAATCCGGATTTGATCAGGGCGAATGGATCCGAATTTGATCAAGTCAACTGTATGAAAACCGGATAACCTGTCTGTCAGTATCAATAACAATTATCAATGATAATTAATCCAAAACAAAAGATAATTCAATTCTTTCACCGTTGGCCGCCTCTCTTGATGAATCTTTACTGTTATCACCTCTGAAAAAGCTTATAGTTTTTTTACCGATGATGGGGATCGAACCGGGGACCCTATGATTACTAATCCTATACCCTAACCACTATGCTATCGTGCTATTATTATTGAGTAAACTGTACATTGCCTATATGATTTGTATCGGGGTATTCGTTGAATTTACGATTATTTCTGATCTCGCGGATGTGCATGTGTATTCTCAGAGATAAAACATGTTCAATTAAATTTTTATTTATTTCATTAATGAACAATAATGATAATAACAATAACATTAATAAATAAATAGACATTTGTTGATTTTTTTTTTCAAGATCATTTACGTGTAAGTTTAATACTCCTCTAATACGTATTTACGGCATCATCATCCCGCCCATCTTTACATTTGAGAAGGGCTGGCTGTTAATTAAATTGATTAATTAAATTAAATTCATTAAATTAAATTGATTAATTAAATTAAATTCATTAAATTAAATTACTTTAATTTAATTTAATTTAATTATAGTATAATGATCCTTCTTAAAGATTGAAAATACTTATTGATAATGGTTGATAAAACTTAATTTGAATAGTATAATATTAGGTGTGTGACTTAATTTTTACAGATTTTTCAGTAAATTTATTCAATATAAAAAAATAGAGAACAACGAACTTAATCGTGGAAATATTGTCCATCGTTTTCTAGGACCTTGCGTCATCTCTCAGGTGACATTCGAATGCCGTCGCGAAAGAAACTTGCAGGCTTCGAAGCGATAAAGTTATCGACGAATTTACGCTCATCGTCCACCATTTTAAACTGTTTATCCACTAAGGCGTGCTGCATGGACCGGAACAAGTGATAGTCGGATGAGGCCAAGTCTGGTAAATATGCCGCGTGCGGGAGAACTTCCCATCCCAAGTTTAAAAGGGTCTTGTGAGTCGCGCGAGCAACGTCAGGTCGAGGATTGTCATGCAGCAGTATAACTTGGCTGAATCCTTGCCCAGTAAATGGCCTTTTCCGATCAAGTTCTTCGCTCAGTTTGTTCAGTTGTCAGCTGTAGCGTTCCGCAGTCACCGTTTGACTGTTTCCAGGAGTTCGTAATGAAGCACACCCTTCATGTCCCATCAGATACACAGGAGAATCTTCTTTAAGGGGTAACGGAACCCGTCGCACGTAGAGGTTAGGGGTCCCCCCNATGTGTATTCTCAGAGATAAAACATGTTCAATTAAATTTTTATTTATTTCATTAATGAACAATAATGATAATAACAATAACATTAATAAATAAATAGACATTTGTTGATTTTTTTTTTCAAGATCATTTACGTGTAAGTTTAATACTCCTCTAATACGTATTTACGGCATCATCATCCCGCCCATCTTTACATTTGAGAAGGGCTGGCTGTTAATTAAATTGATTAATTAAATTAAATTCATTAAATTAAATTGATTAATTAAATTAAATTCATTAAATTAAATTACTTTAATTTAATTTAATTTAATTATAGTATAATGATCCTTCTTAAAGATTGAAAATACTTATTGATAATGGTTGATAAAACTTAATTTGAATAGTATAATATTAGGTGTGTGACTTAATTTTTACAGATTTTTCAGTAAATTTATTCAATATAAAAAAATAGAGAACAACGAACTTAATCGTGGAAATATTGTCCATCGTTTTCTAGGACCTTGCGTCATCTCTCAGGTGACATTCGAATGCCGTCGCGAAAGAAACTTGCAGGCTTCGAAGCGATAAAGTTATCGACGAATTTACGCTCATCGTCCACCATTTTAAACTGTTTATCCACTAAGGCGTGCTGCATGGACCGGAACAAGTGATAGTCGGATGAGGCCAAGTCTGGTAAATATGCCGCGTGCGGGAGAACTTCCCATCCCAAGTTTAAAAGGGTCTTGTGAGTCGCGCGAGCAACGTCAGGTCGAGGATTGTCATGCAGCAGTATAACTTGGCTGAATCCTTGCCCAGTAAATGGCCTTTTCCGATCAAGTTCTTCGCTCAGTTTGTTCAGTTGTCAGCTGTAGCGTTCCGCAGTCACCGTTTGACTGTTTCCAGGAGTTCGTAATGAAGCACACCCTTCATGTCCCATCAGATACACAGGAGAATCTTCTTTAAGGGGTAACGGAACCCGTCGCACGTAGAGGTTAGGGGTCCCCCCTATCGGTATTGCAGGTTCCCGTGGTTTTTTGGATTTTGTACGTGAAAAGTACAAAAGCCCATAAAATATAAATAAATGGATATAAATAAATAATAATGGTATGGAAACATTCTACATCATCTTTTGACTCGTAAAAGTACTTTCCTCTTACAATTGGTGCCCTGTCAAGGACATGTTACCTCCTTGTTACTACCCAATCATCATAAACAAGTTTTTACGAAAATTACGCAACAAAAGTACGTTTTTGTACTCAAAATCTCTGTCTTGGACCTCACTCGATCGCTCTCTTCTCATGAAAATAGCCATCGGCTGAAAAAAATCTACAAAAAATCGGTTTTTCTACCATGACTTGGCAGATTCCTACAAATAAAATGGCGTCGGCCTTGCCCTGGTCCTTGCCGTTAAATAATTTGCCATTTTTTTTTGCATAAATAAGAGAAGCATGAGAAGAGAGCGATGCGTTCCACTGCTCTCAATACGAAGAAAAAATTTCATTGATTCTCATTGGATAGAATCCAAGAAAACTTGTTTTTGATAAACGTCTTTTTGTGGTCGGTTCCGTTACCCCTTAAGCGGATGTTCTGTTTCGGTGTCGATGCACTGGATTGTCCGGGATCTACCCACGACTTTTTACGTTTGGGATTCTCGTAAAAAATATACTTTTCATCACCCGTCACAATTCTCCACAAGAAGTCCTTTTTTTGTTGCCGAGCAAGTAGTGAAGGGCACGTGTTCATACATTGACTTAGGTTGTGTTCGGTCAACACATGTGGGACCCACCTTCCACGTTTTTGGATTTTTCCCATTCGACGCAAACGCTTAGAAATAGCTGTTCGGGTGACTCCTAACTGGGCTGCAAGCTCTTGTTGGGTTTGCGTTGAGTCTTCATCCAGTAGAGCTTGNTATCGACGAATTTACGCTCATCGTCCACCATTTTAAACTGTTTATCCACTAAGGCGTGCTGCATGGACCGGAACAAGTGATAGTCGGATGAGGCCAAGTCTGGTAAATATGCCGCGTGCGGGAGAACTTCCCATCCCNAGAGATAACCACTGCTAAAACGTTTGTACCAATAATTACACGTTTCATAAGATACAACGTCGGCACCAAGAACACTACACATTGATCCCCGTGCTTCAGAAGCATTTTTTCCTTGTTGGAATTCGTATAAAATGCAGTGCCGAATGTGCTGTTTATCAGTTGCTATCGTAAACTTTGCTATTTTGAAAGGTTATGTAACTTACATCGAGATACGCGGCAGCGTATCGGCCAAGGAAAGTTTTGACTCCGATTGTACAAAACATCAGGCCGATCGCTGCCGTGTATCTATACACGAAGCAACTACCCCCTCCACTACCTCCGAATCATATCCATTAAATAAAATACAAACGTGACGAGCTACATGAAAAATATTCTTAGTTACATTATATAAATTGGCCACAAGCTTCTCATTGATGTAACTATTTTTTTGTTCGAAGCAATATTTAAAAAAATACGCGCATAGCAACGGGTTCATATGCACATTCTCGCATTTCACATCAACTCCTGTCATTTTTTTGTTACGGAGTTGGTAGCAGTGTAATACAACCACACGCACCAAGGAGGGAAGCCCGGGAATTTACAAATTAAATATGGTGCACGAATGATGAATTCCACAGATATTTTTCATTCGAGTTTCGTGCACAAATGAATTCTCGAAGCAGCAAATTCAGTCGGAAAATCTTGAATAAATAATTAAAAGTAGGTGCAAATAACGACTGTGGAATAGAACTATTTGTTTTACTTCGATTGTTAATTGGAAAGATGATTTATTGTGTGAAAAATAAATGAGCTGAATTGAATTGAAAATGAAAAAATTTACAGGATATAAAAACGATTCCTTGTTTATTTTGAAAAAAATAATGAAATCTCCCTAAAAAAAACAAAAACACATGTTTTTGTAAAAAAACTGCGCCAAGAAAAAGTTTTGTTTGGTAAGAACCAAACCCGGTATTTTTCAACTCATTGTCTAGTATCAATCTAATTCTCCATCTTCTGATCCGCCCCAAGGACGTGGTCCTCCTTCTACTAATTTTTTATTTCATCAAGAATTTTTTTAAAATCCTCATTCGATTTGAAACTATTTCTCTTATAGAAATCTGATTGTGCATTATTTTCGTTTATTCGACATTGCTGACTTGGCTTTCTTTTTCATTTCTTTGTATTTTTCAAAAATTTCTACTTCCCAGTAAGAACCAAACAAAACTTTTTCTTGGCGCAGTTTTTTTATAAAAACATGTGTTTTTGTTTTTTTAGGGAGATAGACTTGTCGTTCCGTGTTCTGAAACCTTTTGCCCGATCCTTTCAAACCAGAAAAGACCGCGAATATATTTCTATTTTAAATATAATTTTAAGCTCGAAGAAAAAATCTGTAAAAATTAAGTCACACACCTAATAATAGTTAATTAAATTATCCGATAAACTTACTAAAATTAATGTCAGGTGGACCGGATCAGAATCTGATCATTTTCTCTTCAATTGACCCCGTTCAAATGCCGATCAAAGACATCAAATCCGAATTTGAGATCTCAGGGTGAGACCGATCTCAGGGTGAGATGGTGCCTACCTGATTAGAACTTGCTCTGAATCCCCCTGCAGTTTTTCGGATCCGATCTACTGGATCAAAACTTGGTCAGGTTCTCATCAGGCATTATCTGATCATGTCTACCTGATCAGAACTTAATCTGAACTCGCCTGTATTTTTTCGGATCCGATCTGCTGGATCAGAAGTTGGTCAGGTTCTCATGAGGCATCATCTGATCATGTCTACCTGATCAGAACGTGATCTGAATCCGCCTGTATTTTTTTGGATCCAATCTGCTGGATCAGAACTTGGTCAGGTTCTCATATCAGGAATCACCGGATCAGTCGAACCTTACAAAAACCTGATCAAGTTCTGATCGTGCTTTAGGTGGGCCTGAAGCAATTTCCACTCGGGATATTCTCAACGAGACGAGCGAAGAAATTGCTCTCGTATTTCGATACGAGACGAGACGAGAGAATGGTTTCCTGACAACGAGATGAGACGAGAAGATGCAGTTTCTCGTCTCGTCTCGCGGCATCACTGGAAAATACGGATCAAAAATAAGAGTCATATTATACACCCAAAAAAATTTTTCCAGAATCAAGTCGGACTGAATCATGTCGGGAATCGAGTTATTTCATATCGGATCGACGGCATGAATCAAGTCTGACTCGCCGAGATGCCAACCGAAACGTCGGTCTGATCCAAGTCAATTTTTCGGCTTAATTCAAATCAAATTTTGCATGATACGGATTCGAAATTCAGATTGATGGAGTCCAACTTACTCGACGTGAAATAGATCGAAAATTGACTAGAATTAATTCGACTTCAACTTGATTCAGTACCTTTTTTTAGAGTGTAAAGCTATTTTTTGACTCTTATATTTTCATCTTCATTGCCTAATTCTTATTTTCTGCCACACAGTTTTTGACTCCGATATTCTAACCCTCATATTTTGACCCTCCTATGTTGACGTTCATGTTCTAACCCTCAATTTTCGGTACGATATTCATGTACTCTAGGGGTATCATTGGAATTTTTTTAAGTCGATTTGAGATGCAAAGGGCCCCATCTCAGGAGTTGGCATGGAATGTCACTCATACATTAATGAATCCATTTGTTGTTTATTATAGCGAGACGAAAAGAGGCGTTGAAGGCAGGTAGCTGTTCCTTCGGCAATGAAACACCAAGCTACAATCATTGAGATCGAATCTCTTAATTCCAACGATTCCAACAATTCCCCGATCATGAATCTCTCGAAGCTAGCAAATAGAGAGACTAATTGTCTTTACGCGTACAGGAATTGATTAGGCTCGAAATATTCACTTGAAACGAAGCTCATCGTAAGCTGCTATTTATTTCTCTTTGTCAATTCATTACTCCCCGTCCTCATACCCAGGTACTCCACTGAATTTGATTATATTGAAGTGGAAAATTCCGAGTAGTACCCTCTTCTCCTCTTCCATTGTAGATTTTTTCTCTGCGTCAAAGTGACTTTTTTTAAAGCGGAAAATATTGAAAAAATTCAAGTGGTGGTCGGTTTCGTTCTATGCGAAAATGTTTTGTTTCTGAGCAGTTTTTTATTTTCAGTTATCTTATTCATAAAATAAAATTCTGTCCCAAACGTTTTTGTTTACGGAGAGATTTACGATAATATAACATTTAAAGCAGGGGAGACGGGAGCAAAGCGGGGTAGCTAAGAGAAAGAGGCGGGTGTCAGAGCTTCTCTATCATACTTATATTGCTTTGTAACAATCACTATTCACATTCTAAAGTTATCAACTAGCGTCTCTAACGTATTACTGTTGAGGCACAGTGGGGTAGTGTCCAAAAACTTTATAATAAGTATAAATATTGTGCCTTTGTTTTTCACCTTCGAATCTCCAAAAAATGACAGAAAAACTCTGAAATCGGTAGGAAAGGTCCTGACGAATCGATTTTTTAATTTGGGGCACGATAGTGTACGCATAAGAGAATTCTTTTTTTTCAATTTCATGTTTATCAACAGAAGAGTACATTGTAACAATTCGCTGTATATTTTTTTAAATTTTCGTCATTCATCAAATTAATTTTGTTTTTCACATCCATTATTCATTTTTTCCTAAAAAGCCATTTTTTTGCTCAACTTCATTTTTTCCTCTAGAAATTGAAATTTCCGGATTTAGTCATTAGATTTGTCTTGTTCATCTCAATTTTACGAAGTGAAATCCTAATACTTCTAATTGATTGTTTTTATTCTCTTGCTTCGGTAGGAAAGTGACATTTATATCAGTAAACAGAGGGTATGCACAGCAAGTGGGATTCCATTCTCGTTTTTTCTTTTTTCTGTTGTTACCGACCGTCGAGGCATGGCTTTAACAAAGTTATCTGACTATCTAAGTCTAGATCATTGTGAGAACTTGGTTTTAAGGACGTATTATACCCTTATCACAAAAATTGACGTTTTTCGAATTTTTCTGGTAAATTGTTGATCGAATTGACGTGAAAAAATCTACCGTTTTTGCGTTTTAGCATTACTTAATGGGTGACAAAATTTAATGATCGTGCAATCATTTTCCTGCGTTTTTCTAAAAACTTCGGAAATTCACAAAACTTTGGAAAAAATGCAGGAAAATGATGGCACTACCATAAAACTTCATGAGAGAGTCAATAATGATAAAACGCAAAAACAGTATATTATTTCGCGTCAATGCGATCAATAATTTGCCAGAAAATTGGAAAAAACGTGAATTTTGGCAAAAAGGGGTTAGTACATCCTTAATCAAAATACCCAATATGGCGGCTGATCCCGGTGTTTGAAAGAATTGAAAGAATTTCCACAGTTCTTCCATTTTTTAAAAAATTTTCCTTACTATTATTCGAGTTCTTTAATCGTTTTTGACTTTTTATTGATCCCTGATCGAGCGCTTGCCAACCCTTTGAATTCCGCAATTGTGGACTTTTTTTTATGTACCCCACTATGCCCCGGCTACCTCGCTTTGCCCCGGTCTTCCCTATATGTCCCTAGAAACCATGTTTTTCTTAAAATTATCCCCATGTTTGTTATAGAAGAATCGACTTGAATAAAGCCAAAATTTGACGTGAATCAAGCTGACAAATCGACTTCCCGACTAGAAATTTGACTCGGCAAGCCCTTCGGCCCTGATGCGGCATGCCGAGCCTGACGTTCGGCGCTGGTGTGGTCAACCGAGTCCGGCCTAGATGAGGCGCGTTACGCGAGTTTCACGTTCGGGCCAGATCATGGTTGCCGTATCCAAGCCGAGTCGTAGGGGCCAATTAAAATTATTATTAATCTTATTGGTAATTTATCATCAATTATTGCTCATTCAATCGCCACTCTCAAAATTGTTCCGGAAATTTTTTAATGAAACACCGGTTCAATAATTTCATATATATGTACACATGGATGATTTGACTATCCACGATCATTCTTAATAATGTGAAAAAAAGAAAATAATTATATGCTATCAAAATTGGTTATCTGTTATTTATCACTCTTGACTCCCTAACGTATTTATCGCTGAGAAACCGATTTTTTTTAACCTAAAATATTCCATCCATGACTGGTTTCGAACCCGGGAACCACAGATTACTAATCCTACGCCTTAGCCAACTAGCCTACCGCGCTATTCGTGCATTTTGAAATTCGTATTGTCTATATAAACCACGGTCGCCTGCACATACATATTTTCATCATGTTTTTCAACATTTAAATAGTTTGATATGACCAATTATGAATTTACCCCCCCCCCTCTCCCCCTCCTACTTTCGGCAGACGTTCGGTAGACATTCGGCGATCGGCTAGGATTTTATCAGTGTCCACTAGTCCTAAGATGGTACACAAATGATGAGATCACCCTATTCGAGGGTCGAACGATCATGAAGGTCGAACGATCATAAGGGTCAAGCTGAAGGGTTGAAAAATAGAATCTCGAGGATCAAGTGAGGTCAATGAAGAATATAATGATGAGTATAGACGGATACTGAGGGTGAATTAGCAAAAAAAAAAGTAAGGCAATTATCTCGGTTACATGGGAGGAATGTGCAATCCTAATGGCCGACTGACCCTAAAACAAATTGAAGGGGGGGGGGGTCTATGATGAGAAGAATATTCTTCCAATTTGTCTAAGTTGGGGTCGGCTGGCCAGATGGGGTATGCTTTATCTGGGTCTTATGAGAACCACATGAGTTATAATATCTATCATATACCCTATTCGGTATGCCTGCAAGCCGAATATATCCGGCATATATCGAATATATCGAATATACCGAATATATCAGCATGCCTATATATACCCTATTCGGCATGCCTGACAATACACGAGGCTCGCACCGAATTCGGTGGAGATGCGGTGAAGCCAGATTTGGTATGCCTTATCTGGGCCTTATGAGAGCCAGATGAGGTATACCCTATTCGGCATGCCTAACGAAAAACGAGACTCGCGCCGAATTCGGTGGAGGCTAGATCCGGCATGCCCTACATAAATTCTAGTCGGGTTACATCAGACCAATTTGCACCTCTCTGAGTCAGACTTGATTCATGCCGTCGAGACGACATGATTAGGTCGATTGGATTCAAACCGATTTTTGGACTTGATTCAGGTTGATTTTTTGAGGTGGGCAGATTGTTTTCTTATATGCTAACATCATTTTCTGCGCACACATTATTTTATACCCAAGAGAACTACACATCCCAGATAGGGAAAAACGAACAGGTCGGGCTCGGTCCGAACATGGCGGCCGGGCTGCCTGAGTTCGGGGCCCGTTTCTCAACCGAGACCGCGCTGGACGTGGTTGAAACGTAGAATGATAACATGGACCTACGTCTGGGCGCAGATCTCGACCCAGTGCTAGTTGTCAGTCCTTGGCCAGGCTCAATTAATCATTATTTAATTACATAAATATGATATGAGTGATTGAAATACAAGTAATTCAATATTACTCCTGAGCATTCGTGACAGGTTCAAGGAGAAAAAAAAATCAATACAGGCATGCGACTGGCACGGGGCTAGCTGCCAAACTATTCATGACAATTATCAATAATAATAAAAAACAAAATAATTAACTCTTTTAAGGATGATTTTTACCATTAATTGAACCCTACCTATCAAACCCTCACGCAATCATCGCTGAAAGGCCGATTTTGTTGACTTGAAATATCACCCTGACTTGGGCTAGAACTCACAACTTCACGATTACTAAGCCGGCATCATAACCACTTTTTTTTTTTGTAAAACATGTTTTTTCAGCCAAATGTTTGTACACATGTAATTAAATTAGTGGTCCTAATGTCTACTGAAAAAACATGAGAAAACGTAGTTAAACTAAGTTTAAGGAGATAACTGGAGAATATATATGGACATATGGTCGCTCCGTGTTTCAGATTGATTTGTTTAATGTATAAAATATAAATCTTGTCTTTTGAGGTAGGTTGTGGCTGTGACATTTCTTTTTGTTTGATGGAGACCAGAAATTAGCTAGTAAAAGTGGTAATTTGGTTTTTGACATCCCTAAACACTAGCGTATCGCACAGAGAAAAAAAATCATGAAATTGATCAATTCATCATGGTTGAATTTATCCTTCGAAGAATGATAAACTCAACCATCATATCGAAGTATTTTTATAGAAAAAATTCTAGAAATGATCCGTATTATTTTTGTTTTCATCCATTTTTTTCTTGAATTGCAAATTCTTCCGATAAATTCCATGTATCTTTTTACTAGATTCTAGAAACTTCGATTCTAAATTTGCATTTTTTGAAATATTTTTCTTTTTAAGAATTGTCCACTTTAGAGGATAGTGAATCTGCACGTTTCAGATGATTCTGAATCATCTGAACCCAACTTTTGAGGACATTTATTTTTTATTTTTTAAAGGGAATTTGGAAATTTGAAATTGAGACAAAAAGTAAAAAAAAAAAGTTTCTTTAGGGGATAATGAATCTGCACGTTTCAGATGATGCTGAATCATCTGAGCCCAACCTTTTAGAACATTTTTTTTCCATTTTTTCAAAGATTCAATTCAAAATTTCCAAAATGCTTTTCATTTTGAAAATGTGCTGATGAGGGGAACTCAATTCCCTAATTCGATAGATTCTAGAATATTTTTGCCTTGAAACCATCATTTTTTGGTTGATTAATTTCATTTATTTATTTTTTAAAATCAATTTTTTTTCTAGGTTTTAGCCGGATGCAAATTCTAAACTGCGGATTCCAGAATCTAGAAAAAAAATATTGAGTTTATATTTTTTTTTCTCTGTCCGCGCAATTAGTAAAATCTCTCCTTTGAATTGTTCATATTAATTTCGCCTCGGTTTTTTTCCACTTGATCGCTTTATTTATCAAGTCATAGAGATATTAAGTGATTCCACTATGGTTTAATCGGTAAATTAATTCAATTATGAATAATCATAATGATAATTATAGCAATAAAAAAATTATAACAATGACGATTCTTCTTCTCTTCATGATAATTAGTGAATAACATGTGATTTCAATGTCGACAATGCCACCTTGACTACTTTATCTTTACGATTACACCCTGAAAATTTTTAACTTAAGATCCTACCCTTAGTATTCAACACTCACGATGCTACCTACTTATGATTTTTTCGCTCCTTTCCGTTATTACGATTTAACCCTTGCAGTTTTCCTCATCAGACTTCCCCTTTATGATTTCACCCCTATGATTCCATTCTCATTATTTGACCCTTACGACTTAGCCTTCACAATTACACCAATGGCTGGAGCTTAATGAAGAAGCTTGGGCGCCAAGGCTTGGCAAGTCCAGGCTTGTGCTGCACTTGACCTGTTTGTCCAACACTGGCATTTCTTACCTGGTCAACTCTTCACAGGCTCATCTACACTAAGTCTAATAACACCGACACCCCAATACAAAACATGTAGCTCACATTATGTTTATTTTCGCGCTAATAATCATGTATAAATTCAACCTGTCTTGAAAGCTCAGTGTAATTTACAAGTGTGTAATTCGTCGATGTGTCACTGCTAAAGAAAAGCATGTGGAACAAACTGTTGTGTGTCGTTCTATTTTGTGCAAAACATGACGTGTAAAAAATTCTGTTTTTTCCGTGAAAAAACCAAAGTGTAGGCGTAGAATGACAGCGTGTAGAATCAGATGTGCAAAATAACTATCTGCACATATGTAGGTGTGCAAAGCTGTCTTTTAGTTTTTGAATTTATTTTTTTAACACTTCGTTGGTTGCGCTATGAGCGCCGTGCTGCACTTTTTCCTTTTTTTTAAATTACACTGCAGTAAAGCCTCAGAAAAATTTCAAAAAAATTGACATCTCATTTTGTAGTGTTTAGAAACCCTAACAGAGAATATATCCGTCAAAAATCTCATAAGTAGTTAGATTGTCAAATTTTTATTCTGAAACTCCGAACCGTGTACCAGTATAAGGTAAATTTTCTGAAAAACATGGAAACTTTGAGCTTGAAAGATAATCTCATGGGACTTCTCCAAGTATATGATCTAGATCCCTCTTGATTCTTTTCAGATTTTTCCTAGATCTTTCAAATTTATAATTATGTCGATGAATGCTGGTGCGGCGCGGTGCTTACGGCGCGATCAACGGATTGTAAATGGAAATTCTGGACAAATTGATATAAGACGAGATGGTGCATAGAGAAAAAAGTTACATTATTTGCTGTCTGTTGATTAGTTTATTGTTGAATTGGTTATATGCAGAATTTGTTTTGTGTTGAAATTGTTTTATGTTAAACAGTCATGGACCTATCAGGATATCTTCAATGTTTGAGATTTTGATGCTGATAAGTTGTCAAGACATTAGCTCTGATAGGAACTATATTAGTTTCTTCCACGGCAAAACTAATTTTCGCTCCTGTTTGGTAAAAATGATTTAATTTCAAAAGTCAATAGCAACTTCGTAAAAAAATGTGCATCACAGCGTGTTAAGAAATCGGAAACATGGAAAATTTTGAGGACCAATTCGTGCCTGATCATTGATGGAATCCCTGATGATGTAAGGGGGAAGAACTGGAAACAACAATCCTTTTGTTATTCAAAACATGAGACTTCCCGCGATGTTATCGACTAATCAAACTGCGCAGGTGCATGACGCAGCCGCCCCCGTCATGCCATCCAGAAGATCCAACGATTGGTGAAACTAGCTCCTGTAGAGTCCCCTCTACAGAATGCTGGCTTCAGCCGAACCACACTGTAGATTGTTGTACGCCATCTTGAACGTTACCCGCACCCCACGTTTCACCTTTCCCCATCTATGAACTGTAAATCGAGCGACCCACCCAGCGAATGCAGAGGAGCACCATACCAGTAGTGTCAACGCGGCGATCGTTAAGGCGACCCGTTTCGTCGTCTGCTTAATACAGGAAATTAACGTTTTCGATAGTAACGTATAATAAATACGTATAATAAAAGTCTACCGAACATAGTTTAAAACATTATTCGATTTGATTTTTGTTTTTCTTTTCTCATAGCGCTCGGTGCTAGTTAATTGTGCTTTACAGTGATTTTTTTATTCTTAGTTATTGACGTTTCCATCGTATCCGATAGTTTTCATTGAGACAACCAGAATAAGAAAAAAAAGTTTGGTGAAGTAACGCCCACCGGAGTGAAAGGGCACTCCAGTGTCCCGTGTTTGCGATTTTTTTTTTCGGCAAATATCATTGAGTGAAAAAAATTCAATTTTTTATTGGGAATATGAGAAGCACAATTATGCTCAACGCACTACTATTCGTATTTGGAATGCTAACATGTCAGGCGCAGGTGAGTGACTCGTTTCAGATTTTGATGAATTCACTTGAAAAAAAATAGATGTTCAGCAGGTAGAGAGTTTATTGATTGGAATGGACAGGAGCGGTTGTCTGGTAATTTTTCGATTGACTGAGATTTTGAAAGGGATGGATGAAATGTCATCAACTTTTCGAGACTGAAATCAATAACTATCATGTTCATAATTGAGTGCCCCAAGGGTTGAGGGGTGGGGTGTAGACACAATTATACGCAATATTCGGCAATATCTTTGGGGATTCTTGTTGTTTATTGCGAAAAAATGCATTATTTTATCTCTTTGACAGTTCTCCATAGAGTTGTGAATATATAAACCAATCATTGACGTGTGTACCTTCGACTGTAGGGCTCGTTCTGCAGTGACGTTTCAGTCATCCATAACATCGGAACTGCGCATAAGCGTTTAAAAAAGAATGTAGTTGAGTTTTACTATACAATTGAAAATGAATGAGAAATGAAAAAAAAAGATTCATCATCGATTTAAAAAAAATTCATGTTCCTCGATTCCTCGGTTCGCCAGATGGCCATCTGCTGGATGATTTCAATTTCAAATTGGTTGGTCTGAGTTGAATGAGAAAGTCACTCTATAAGAGCGGAAGTTGGGGGAGGGAGAGAACAGAAACAGAGGAAAAGAATTTAATGGAGGTTTTTTTTAAATGAATTCTTCATCTAAGGACCCAACCTTTCAATCCTCTATCATCTGAAGCTTTCTGCCGAGGATTGTCGATCCCCCTTTCGGCTATTCAAGATTATTCGATATTAAAATAATCCTAGGAAGAATGGCCCGAATGGGGGTCTTTAGAAAAGTTGCGAGCGGTTCAGGGAGTGGGGAAGGATAAAACTTTTCAAAGCTCCTCCGACACCTCACGAGCCAAACTGGCTTGTTAAGCTCGTGATAATTAATCGTTTGAGCGTACTCGAGAATGGCATCGGTTATACATGCACACCAGGTATTAGCGATTCGATAGGATTATGCCATTGGTTTGAATACGTGTAAATGAGGGTGTGAAGATCCTAGGTTGATATACAACACTTGTACGTATGGGTTTCTTCTTGTGTTGACACCTCAGCGAGAAAAACTTTTTAGAGTAATGATCGTAATTACCGAGGAGGGAAAATCACTATCGAGCGAGTTTGACTTCGCGTATGATGGTACTATTTTGCCCGCACTGCGGCGTTTGGTTACCAAATTCGGGCTGAATTCAGGTGGAGTCTCGAATATCAACACTGAAGTAGGCTTAGCTGGTAGGTTTGGGCCAAGTGCTGGTTACCCAGGTACATTGATGCCGCGAGACGAGACGAAACGAGAAACGGCATCTTCTCGTCTCGTCTCGTATCGAAATACGAGAGCAATTTCTTTTCTCGACTCGTCGAGAATTCAGATTCTCTCGTCTCGACTCGTCTCGCGTTATCTCGTCTCTATAATCCAATTTGCACGGAAAAAAATACACAGTCTCGCCTCTCGTTTCTCTCGTTCTCGACCGGCTCTTCTTGTCTCGTCTCGTTTCTGTCATTGTCTCGAATGACTCTTCTCGTCTCGTCTCGTCATGTCTCTCATCTCGTTTGTCTCGTCTCGTCTCGTTTCTCTTGCGTCTCGCGGCATGACTACCTAGGTAGGAATTGACGATGGAAACAAAGCTTATCAAGCGCTCAACCAAGGCTCGAAAATTCTCAATCAAACGGAGAAAAAAATTCCAGAAAAATTACTGTGCCAGCAGGGTAAAATAGGTTTGTCTGGACGGATCCGGAAAAATTACCGTGCCCTTTCCGGAAAATTTTCTGTGGAGTACAAGAATTTTTCAAATTGAAATCCAAAATGAACCTATTTTACCGTGCTACCACAGTAATTTCTCTGGAATTCGTTTCTCATCTGTGCAGACCTGGAGCCCAAGCTTGAATCAGTCCTCATTCAGGCCCAAAATGATAATCTGAATTGGGGTTTAATTTCTAAGACTCGAACAAGGGTTAATGCCAAGCCCTGATACAAGCATTGAATTAAGAAATTTTAAAGGCTCAATCGCGCTTAGTAGTGGCACGAAAGACTTCACGAGACAATGCTTTGGGGGGATTGTCCCGGTCTCAGTGAATACGGAAATTTTTGTCTCGTCTGAGTCTCGAAACACGCAGTATCGACTCCTATCGTGATGACTCCGAGTTAATTTATCTCATCTCGGTTGCCAGTTTTTTGCGTTTTGTATATGTAGAAAACGGAGACGAAGCCAACTACGACAAACACTGAGATTTTACATTAAAAACACGGAAAACTTGAGACCGAGATGAGATAAATTGACGCGGAGTCATCACGAGAGGAGTCGATACTATGCGTATTTTGAGTCTTAGAAGAGACCAAGGATTTCCATGTTCATTGAGACCGACATGATCTCCCCAAAGTATTGTCTCGTGAAGTCTCTCGCGGCATCACTAATCGCGCTTCTTTCTAACTAATTATATTATTATTTATAGTCACTTTGAATGATGTCGGATTCTTTCATCAGCCTCTCTATCGATTTCAAGAACTCCATAAAAAAGACTGAGGTAGGACCGTTAGTAACGGTCGATAACCCGATAAGCGTTAATTGTGATGATTGATTAATTAACAATGGATTTAAAAAAATATTATCATTATTATTTTTTATTAATTACTTGTACTTAAACATTATCCGCACACCTGTAACTGGAATACAATAAAATTGAACATTCGAAAAATTGCTGTTACTCGGAGGATTCGACTCTAATCCGTAGTCCAGCGCGTTACCACTAGACCATCTGAAAATTCTTACGACGAGATATTTTTCTCGAGTATAAAAATACAACGTGCTGTTCTTCTGTTTATCCATGAATAAAATGATGAGGAATTGAATAAAAGAATAGATTCGACGTATTAATGAGGTCAGAATCCATTAATCAATTAATTACAGATGAGGATCATTATAATCATGATGATAATTATGCAACCTCGTGACGGATATTTATGATTATCTTTGTAGAAGGAACAACAAAGTTTTCACCATCGTCAAGTGATGGTCATTAGTGCAAGAATTAGGGAAGTCAATGAAAGGTGGACTTTATAATTGAGGAATTTTTAATAATATTCTTAATACTCAAGGGCTCGACTAGGCCTGAATTGACCCTCGTAGATGACCCTGTGAATTTCTGCCTAATATCGACAATGAGAACAGGGTTGGCTGAGGCTTGAGCCTCTGCGCTTCGAGAACCCAGGGTTTCTACAAGCTTGTTCCCATCGTCAACAATGGTAATTCCTACCATGCATAATTTACCGGGGTACCCATCGATGGTTATGTTGCATTAGACTTCTAGTGAGTTTCCTCTATGAGTATACACATAGGAGGCATTTGAAATCTTACGGTAATTCACCAGAAAACGTCAATGCTCTGATATAATGACTTATTTATTCCAAACGAGATTCGTTAATTATTATCTAATGGTAGAGTTGAATATGACTACATGAATATTCATTAACAGTTAGCGAATGGTTCACTTGAAAGGTGAAAGTCGAGTCAAACAAGGCTCCGCAAATATGCATTTGTTAACTATTGAGATCCAACCAAATCCATTCGTTGACAATAACTAATCTTTTTTATCTGTGTGGATACACTGGTTTCCGAGATTGGTGTGTAAGATTTTCTTTCGAAGATTCACGGATGAAATAAAAGAAACTAACGTTTCTGACTGCCATCTCTCAAATTAATGACGTTTTTGTGGGCTACGATTCGGTCAACAATAAACAATTATGATGGTAAAAAACTGATGATATTCAAACTAAAAAATTGCACAAAATTAATTTTTGAATTTTCTACTTATGCAATTTCTGAATTGAGTCTTATCATTTTCCATCGTTGTAATTGTTTGTTGCTAACCGAAACCGGAACCATGACTTGATTAATTTAACGGTTAAATTAATGAAGGGGAATTTTTTTTGCAACCCCTAATCGAACAAAAACCAACTTTTTAGTTTCCAGGAAGAAAGAATTCGAGAAAGCTAGGAGGCCGTGTTATATGCCAAAAAGTGAATTTCGACTGTAAAGCTCTTTCCAATGGAAAACTAATTTAAAAAATATAGATATCATTGCTCTCTTAGGTATTTGCATTATCCCCTGCATATCCCCCTATGCATGGCACATGTAGCCCTATAAATTCTTATTCTAAAATTCTATTCTAAAATTTTTATACCCCGGACCGGACGCGGACTTATGACACTCCGAGTACTATACACAGAAAATCTAAACGTAAATTGCGTTGAAGAAGTCCCCTTTAATGCTTTCTGAAGCGTGTTTTACGCTTGAAATTAATGCATAAATTACGCTCAAAATCGCCGTAAATTACGATTATATAAATGGAATTCACGATTTCGTATTCGTAAATTATGATTTTTTCCGCATTTTACGTTCATTTATCCGTAATCAAAGACGAATTTTCGATCAAATTACATAATTCTTAGAACGAATAGGGAGGGTCAGAATGTTAAAGTCCAAAAATGAGGATCAGAATATAAGGGTAAAAAATGAAAAGTCAGAATATAAAGACAGTAAGGGTCAGAAAATAAGGGTTAAGATATAAGCGTCGAATAATAAGCATCAGAATATAACAGCCAAAAGGGAGGAATACAGAGGTAACAAATTGAGCATCTGAAAGTGAGGGTTAGAGAAAAAGGGTTTGCAATAAGGTTTAGAAAATTAGGGTCAAAAAGTGAGGGTCAGAAAGTTCTTATTTCCTGATCAGCAGATCTCATTTTTTCACCTTCACATTTTCACCCTCCCTTTTGCCCCTCATTACCTTGTGACGACACGGGTCCCCTATTGGAAAAACCTAAGGCAGAGGCGTAACACGCCTGATCAGAATTCCGGATCGGACTTGATCAGTTTCTGATCAAGACCTGAACAGAATTTCCACTCGGGTCGTCAACCCGAAATTTATTTTTTTTGTTTATCAAATTTTCGATTTTTCCTTGAACTAAGACCTTCTTCAAAGGCATTGAAATTTAACAAGCCTCTAGGAGATCTCTCTCATCCCCTGAGAATCGGGAAAGGAAGAATTGTAATTTCTTTCCCAATGCTAATATTCTTATCATCTCCAACGTTTACAACTCCACGGCGGCGGACTAGGTCGAGAAGAGGAGGTCCTGAGAAAAATCTCTTGGGGCCAAATAACATCCAGACCAGTCCGTCCAACCTATTAGAAGAGAGGATTGGACGAGGGCGTTCCTCTACGAGGCCCACGCATTTCAAATGGGAGCACAAGGTGTCTCCAACCCAGGATCCAATCTCATCAACCATGGAGCAGCGATACCCTGACGTGAAGGATGACCGAAGAAAAGGATTTTCCCCCTCCTGTCCAGTCAAACCTGCAGGACACCAGCGAGGGATATCCGAGCATCATCATATTTTCTATTTTTTAACAAAAACTTTCGGAATTTAATTTGAGGATAAAATCCATAAAATTTCATATTGAGAATATTCTCCAATCAAAATATTTGTTAAAACTTCGATATCCAATCAGATTTGTCATTTTAAAACAGGTGAGGGGGGATTCCTCCTCCAATTCGGACTCGAACCAGCATCCTTAATGAGCCTGTCCGAACGTGCAGAGTCTTCTCCTAGCTGTCGCGCAGTATAGACGTGTCAGCTAGATCAGCACAATTATTTGTCATTTTCATCATAATATTTAGTCTATTTGCTGTCCCGGTCCCTGTCCAGTCTGGCGGAAGGTGGTTTCTCGCAAATAATCAGGTGGGCAGAGCCGAATTATCATTAATTTCGAGTAAAATAAGAGAAATATAGTATTGTTGTGGCCTCTCTTTTTCTAGCGTCTATCTTGGCGTCTCTATGAACTGAGGGTGTTAGAGTCGATCCCTTAGATTGATTTTGAGATTTTTCATGATTACTTTGATAAATCTGATCATTGATATCGGAGTTGATTTGATTGTCGATTAATTTTGTTACAACCTCAAGTCGAATTTACACTTACAATTTCGAGATCTTATAATTCGATGTAAATTATTGGTTTTCAAATGATTATCAATTCATTTGCCCTGTAAGAATTCTCTCTTTGCTTTTGTTGAGGTCTCAAAGCCTTCAACCATCATTTCACTTGTAAATATTCTATATTTTTCTTTTATGAGATTATATTTTCTTTATTTTTATATCTAAAAATGTGTTTTTCTTTGTGTGAGAGTGGAGGAGAATCCTAGAGTGGGGATAACAATCCCCCTCCCCCTTGTAACAATTAGGGTCTACTCAAAACTCCTGAGCTAACCGTCATTTTGGAAATATTACACTGAGGAGAGTCGATGCCCTCTCTAATTAAAATTACATCGACTGGTTCTCAACAAACATAATTTGCCATTTTAATAAAAGATGAAAAAAAATTTTAAACTGTAGCTTTATGTGGCCTCCCGATAATTGGAAACGTTACAACCTAATTCTCACTTTTTGCACCTTATATTCGTACCATCAATTCCTGACCTATATTTTCTGATCCTCACCCGTTGACCCTTATATTCTGATAATCTTTTTCGAACCTCATATCCTAAAAATGAATCATCACTTGAAAAAAAAAGTGATTTCTAGCGTAAAATACGATGTTTTTTGTAAATTACGCATGAGTAAATCATAATAGACGTTTCTATTAAAATCGTAATTTACAAATTGCTAAACGTGAAATAGGCTTATATATGACACGTAGAAGGGGCTTCATTTATACGTTATTTACGTTTTTATTTTCAGTGTTAAATATTTTTTCTAAGCCTAAATGGCAGTTTTCATTACGAAAAAACGACACCAGACGTATTGATGTTAAGTGTAAATCGCGGATAGCAAAACGTAAACTCGCCAACTTTATAGTCCATAAAGTGCGATGATGAGTGTTTTGCATTGACTCTACTGGATATGATTTCGTATTTCTTCACTCTACCAAGGTAGGAAATGGCAGTGTTGGATAAACGGGCCAAGTGCGGCACAAGTCTGGGATTGCCAAGCCTTGGCACCCAAGCTTGGTCCGACGTTCAGTCGTCCCAGGGGACCAAGGCCCTAGTAGCAATTTTGTCTAGCGGGGCGACTACCTGTCGGGGCGACAGTGGGTGGGCGAGCGTCGCCCGCGTGTATTGAACTTTACTCTGTAGGACGTTCCGGGGTGACCTCGCCCGCTTGCGTCAAACTTTGCTCTTTTAAAAGCATAGGGGCGAGCTCCTGTCAGGTCCTATTGTTTTTGTTCAGTCACGTGGAGATAAGGGAGAGGTTATGGAATAAGTGAAGGGTATCTGGTAATTATCAATAATTTTTTTTTATCGTTATTTTACATCGCTTCGACCCGGTTAGGATATACTGCGATGATGATGATCAAGACATTAAATAGTTAGATGGCACCATACTACCCGGCCGGGATTTGAACTCGGAACTTTTTGCATGTGAGGCAACGAACTTACGCATACTTAGAGAATAATTATCAGAGAATCATGCTTAGAGTAATAATTATTTTGGTTTTGTTATTATTGATAATTGTTATGAATAGTGTGGTAGTCAGCCCCCTGCTAGTCGCATGCCGGTATTGATTTCTTTTCTCCTTGAACCTGTCACGAATGCCCAGGAGTAGTATTGAATCACTTTTATTTTAATCACATATCATGTTCATGTAATTAAGTAAAGATTAATTGAACTTTCCCAACGACTGGCAACCAACCAGACCTGGCTCCATGTTATGGTCCCAGGTTTTAACCAGGTCCTGCGCGATCCCGGCTGAGGAACGGGCCCCGCATTACGGCAACCCGGCCCGTTCATTTTTCCCTGCCGGGAAATATGTCGATGTTCGCGCAAAAAGAGCCCACTTTGTCGATTTCAGTTGCCATGATATTTGCAGCTTTAAATGTGCGGAATGTTATCATCATTATTGGAGCGTACTTAACTCAATAACGATAAAGTGGTCCCTTTTCATACGGATGGCCGTATATTTTGTCATAAGCCAGCTCATGTATCTGCGCACTTTACTCAATCAATCGTCAATTCATTTGACTAATGAGCAATATTACTCATTATCAAATATACCGCATATGTATGACTGCCACTTAAAACCTTTATAATATTATACTCTGGTGGGAGATGAAGAATGGACCAGGATCTAATTGTCCACTGTTGGTAGAGACGACGAGATAAATATCGCAGCAATGAGTGCAAGCAGTTCGTGAAACTACACAATTAATCACATCCACACTCCTCAAGTTATCGAATTACTTGGAATGTATACTATATATTTATCCGAACGTATGCTCCAGCACTATATGGGAATAGTTTGTGGGAAAGTATGCTCCTGCAATCCCACATGAAGCAGGGAATAAATTTCTTTCCGTGAATATAAAGCTTTATCGTTCACTGTGATGAGTCGTACCCTTTGTGCCACGAATTTTTTCGTACGATGCCATCGTATACCTCATATAGAACATACCAATGCTGGATAAACGGGCCAAGTGTGGGACAATCCTGGGCTTGCCAAGTCTTGACGCACAAGGTCCCTGGGGATCAGGGCTTGAGTCCGGGGGGAGGAACTGGTAACCGATCGTTGGTCAACAGATCTGGTTTAGCCTTGGGCCGAATATTGGCATGCCGGAGTTCGATAACCAAGTGCCAGCCAGCGGTAGCCCGGAATTTGGTCATCGAGCTCTAGTGATGCCACGAGACACTTTACGAGACAAAACTTTGGAGAGATGATCTCGGTCTCAATGAACATGAAAATCTTTGTTCTCGTCTCAGTCTCGAAATACGCAGTATGGACTCCTTTCGCGATGATTCCGAGTCAATTTATCTCTTCTCGGTCTCAAGTTTTTCGTGTTTTTTAACGTACAATCTCGATTTTGTCTCGGTTTGTCTCGTCTCAGTTTTCTACATATAAAAAAATGCGAAACCGAGATGAGATAAATTAACTCGAAGTCATCACGAGAGGAGTCGATACTGCGTATTTCTAGACTGAGACGAGATCAAAAATTGCCGTGTTCACTGAGACCGAGGCAATCTCTTCTAAAGTATTTTCTCGTGATGTCTGTTGAAATGTCTCGCGGCATCACTATTGCGCTCTAGCCGTTAGTGTAATTGTGAGGGTCTAAATCGTCAGGGTAAGATGATGAGGATAGAATCATAAGAGTAAGATCTGAAGACTAAAATTCTAAGGGTTGAATTGTAACAACGAGAAGGGGAGACAAAATTATAGGGTTATTTCTGCAATCAAAATTTCAGCCAATAGAATTACACTATCCGACGTTGTTTTGTATAGCCTACACGAAATTCAACTGACAATTTCCTCAATTCTGATTTTAACCAATCAGGGTGCGGTATTCGGGATCACGTGACACCTTTCACACTGATTAATTTCCCCGGCTGCAGGGAAATTATCAGTCTGATAATTTCCCTGTAGCCTATCAATTGTTTTCTACGAATTTGACAGATATTCCTCACATTTTGGTGAAATGTGTCCCGTAACCCTGAACACCACACCCTGATCGGCCAAAATCAGAATTGAAGAAATTGTCCTCCGAATACCTCTCGGCCTTCAAAATTCATCGGATATTTCCCTCAAGTTTTCCTGCATATCAACGATCGAGATTTTAATCTGCAAAACTGATCTCTCTCGTAGCTATGCAACAAATCATTCGGAAAATATCCGATAATTTTGAAAGTCTTGAGCTATCATAGCTGAATAATTGTCTGTCGTTCGGTAATTTTCCCCTTATCAAGCAGAATAGTAAAAAATTGTCAATTGCCGATTACGGAATCGACTCAGAAAATTTAAATGATGGTATCGTAATTTTTCATAGGAGATTCAGGTAAAAATCACGGACCGCTCTGGAAAAATTCCGTGATTTTAGGTAAAAAATTACGTGACAGTTCCGTAAAATTTCCGACAACCACATTTCGCTCCGGAATTACGGAAAAGATACGTAATTTTTACTGAATATTTCCCTCCGTGTAGACCCGACGCTGGCCAATAATGGACTATCATCGGTGTATCCTGGGCCATCCCCCATCTCTTAGTAGGGCTCTTTCTGAAGCCAGGTGGCATTCTGATACAATTTTGACTTGGTTGCCTGAAACGCCATTTGGGCAGGGCACTTCGAATTGAAGCTAATCAGACTGGTACTTGATCACCCTGAGCTCAATCTGGGCGCAGCCTAGATATATGAAGCACTAGCTCCAAAGGTTAAATTGAGCCCACTGATAGGTAAAATGAAACATAAGTGCGTGGAAACGACACTAACTGTGGGGTTAAATTAACTCTTTTCAAGTGTAAATTAACCTTCATTGGGGTTAATTCAACCCTTTTGAAGTGTGAATTTACCTTCGTTGGGGTTAATTAGTCCCAAAGGGATTTACTTCAGACATGAATTTGATCTGACGATTTATTTAGCTAACAGGGCTGGGTGCAACCGGCTCCAAGAAAATTTCTACACTTGAATTAAATAAATGTTTTCTTTGAACATGATGGAAATTGATTTAGTTCTAATGATTTACAAATTATATGAATTAGTTATACCGACGGCGGTGGCTGTGTGGTTGGAGTGTGGGATTGGCATGCGGGAGACCCGGGTTCGATTCCCGGTTGGGGGGGCCAAAATTTGTGACACTCTAAATCTCACGGTTTCATTGTCGAGCGGGAGTCTCGCAAGAGACGACTGTACCTGGGCAGGTTTTTCCCTCAAATAAGGTTTTCTCTTGTCCTTCGGCGAATGCGGTACATGGGGTTGGGGGGTGGGAAGGGAACTAATCGTAAAGACCCGAAAGGGTATACGAGAAGAAAAAAAATTTGGATTAGTAATGCAAGAATAATAAAAAAATAAACAGAAAATTTGCGGTTTATTTTACCCTATGCCTTCCCCTTCCTCCTTCCCATTAATTAGCCGGAAACACCAACATGGGTAATACGACCTTATTTCATATGACCTGCCAATATTGTTGAAACACACTTCGAATTTATGTCAGAAAATATACGAAAATGATTTTCTTCACCTAAAAAAACTCTTCATTTGAAATTAATGAATCGTTCATTTCATTTCAATGAATGACTTATTTAAAATAAAATACTATATTTCGTAACGAGTGCAAAAAAGTGTTTTTTGGCGAGTGGGAGGTTTATATCACGAGCCGAAGTTCACTTTTCGTCACAGCGTGATGAAAAAATTGTTTCCTTGAATTTAATAAAAATTTTATTCGAAATTTATAAATTATTTATTTGATGTAATTAAATCCTCTTTCTTGAAACAAGTAAATAAGTTTCTTCATTTCTAACAACGACATTTTTGACATGAATAAAAAAATTGTTTCATTTTCAACTAATGGACTCTTCGTTTGGCTGAATTGAAAATTTGTTCATATATCTAAGAAATTGTTTATATGATATAGATGGAAGCGCAAACAAAAACCAAATTCAAGTTTGAATAATAAGTTCACTACCAGCTATTCGAATGAAGCCATTTGGTTGATTCAAGTGAAGTTCATTCAATTAAAATACACCTTCTCGATGCACGGAGATAATATAAAATTAAAAATTACAATGTGAACATAGTAATCGAGGACCATACCGGAAAAACTTTAAAATTTGATTTATCTTGACCGAATTTTTACTCGGGACAAATTAAATTTTACTTTTATTCTACCACTTTCTACTATACCGACTCACAGTTTTTACTATGTTCAACAGTACATTTTGAGTGTGGCGAGCCCTCGATTACTATGTTCACATAGTAAGAAATAATATTATATTTTTTGTGTGTGATACTGTATATTAATAGAACAACTTAGTTGCTGTTAACGGGGCTTCTTAACTATTAATGTCATTATAAATTAATCATCATAAATTCAACCCTTATTTCCTGACACCCTTATTCCTGGTGTGACTGAACCATAAAATTGGGTTATTTAAATCGAACTCTCAGATGCAAATTATCCTTAAATAGCGTGTAATTTACGCCCAAATTGAGTATATTCTACCTTTTACGGGTATTCCTCCTACCCGAGTGGAAATTCCGGTCAGGTCTTGATCAAGTTGGGATCAGGTTAGACCTGCCCACTGATCAGGTATTGATCAAGTTGACGGATCCGGTCTTGATTAGACATGTTACGCCTCTGACCAATCCGGATTTGATCAGGACGAATGGATCCGAACTTGATCAAGTCAACTGTATGAAAACCGGATGACCTGTCTGTCAGTATCAATAACAATTATCAGTCATAATTAATGCAAAACAAAAGATAATTCAATTCTTTCACCGTAGGCTGCCTCTTTAAATGAATCTCTACTATTATTACCTCTGAAAAAGCTTATTATTTTTTTACCGATGCTGGGGATCAAACCAGGGACCCTATGATTGCTAATCCTATGCCCTAACTACTACGCTATCGCGCTATTACTATTGAGTAAACTGTACATTGCCTATATAATTTGTATCGGGGTAATCGTTGAATTTACGATTATTCCTGATCTCGCGGATGTGCGTGTGTATTCTCAGAGATAAAATATGTTGAATTAAATTTTTATTTATTTCATTAATGAATAATAATAATGATAATAAGTATAACACTAATAAATAAATAGACATTTGGTGATTTTTTTTCTCAAGATCATTTGCGTGTAAGTTTGATACTCCTCTAATACGTATTTACGGCATCATCATTCCTCCCTTCTGTACATCTGAGAAGGGCTGGCTGTTAATTAAATTGATTAATTAAATTAAATTCATTAAATTAAATTAATTTAATTCAATTTATTTTATCTATAGTATAATGATGCTTTTTAAAGATTGAAAATAATTATTGATAATGGTTGATGAAACTTAATTTGAGTAGTATAATAATAGTTAATTAAATTATCCGAAAAACTTATTAAAATTAATGTCAGGTGGACCAGATCTGAATCTGATCATTTTCTCTTCAATTGACCCCGTGCAAATGCCGATCAAAGACATCAAATCCGAATTTGATCAAATTGGGGTCAGGCAGCCGACCTCAGGGTGAGATCGTGCCTACCTGATCAGAACTTGATCTGAATCATCCTGCAGTTTTTCGGATCCGATCTACTGGATCAAAATTTGGTCAGGTTCTCATCAAGCATCATCTGATCATGTCTAACCTGATCAGAACTTGATCTGAACCCGCCTGTAGTTTTTCGGATCCGATCTTCTGGATCAGAATTGGTCAGGTTCTCATCAGACATCATCTGATCATGTCTACCTGATTAGAACTTTATCTGAACTCGCCTGTAGTTTTTCGAATCCGATCTGCTGCATCAGAACTTGGTCAGGTTCTCATCAGGCATCATCTGATCATGTCTACCTGATCAGAACTTGATCTGAAGCTACCTGTAGTTTTTTGGATCCGATCTGCTGGATCAGAACTTGGTCAGGTTCTCATCAGACATCATCTGATCATGTCTACCTGATTAGAACTTTATCTGAACTCGCCTGTAGTTTTTCGAATCCGATCTGCTGCATCAGAACTTGGTCAGGTTCTCATCAGGCATCATCTGATCATGTCTACCTGATCAGAACTTGATCTGAAGCTACCTGTAGTTTTTTGGATCCGATCTGCTGGATCAGAACTTGGTCAGGATCTCATCAGGAATCACCGGATCAGTCGAACCTTACAACAACCTGATCAAGTTCTGATCGTGCTTTAGGTGGGCCTGAAGCAATTTCCACTCGGGTATCCGGGGTTAAATCAACCCTAAGAAGGATTGAACTATCTTTTTCAGATGCTAAATTTCGTTTAGCATTTTTTTGTGTCAGCCATGTTAAGGGTCTGACACCAAGTCAGATATTTCGAGGATCAAATGAACTAAGAATAGTTGCGGAAGAGAGAGTTGAATGAATGGGTCTACGATTAAAATTCGATGCAGATATTGTTTATTGTCAAGTCTACGAATATTTGAAAATCATAAATGGAAGCAAGTCATACAGTGGCCATACGAGATTCAGAATTTAAGATTAGTATTGTAGACTATTCAGTGATAACTGGATCGAGGGGGGATGGGGCGGAAGTGGTATAAGGTCACAAATGATTCTTGACAATTTCATTTTCAGTTAATCATAATTAGTAATACAACTGAACGTGTTTCTTTAGTCCGTATCTACACGGAGAGAAATATTCAGCGAAAATTACGGAACAATTAACGTAATTCGCAATGTGGAATCGTTTTCCAGCAATTTTTATCCGAATGGAAGAAAAGAAATCTGAAACATTCAGTGAATTTTTAGGTTCATCACCGAACAAAGTACCAAATTGTCACGTAATATACCTCCAAAATCAAAAATTCTTGAAAGTTCAAAAATTTTTATGAAGCTGGTGAGTTATGTGTAGGTTCCGTTCCGTAAAATTTCTTAATCGTTGGGGAAACATTATGGAAAGACTTGTCCCCACAGCGGTGTCATCAGACGGGTGGTTAATTTTTACGGAACAAATCGTAGAATTTACGTAGCGACTCACACTTTTTATTGAATTTTACGTGGCTCGCGGACCACGTTTCAAACGTAACCTGCTTACGTAAGTTTTACGTTTTTTTTGTAATTTTTATTGAATTTTTCTCTCCGTACATCAGGCTTGATCAGGTTCAGGTCCATCGAATCTTAGCCAATTGGGATCGAGTAAAGTGGTAGTTTGGTTCCATTTTTTATAGTCATACGAAAAGAGTTGACAAAGATTGTTCATATATAATCACTGCTTGTTTAGTTAACTTCTTTGTAGTTTCTCAATTTCGATAGTGTCAAATTGATGAATCTTCAATAATAGAGTAAATCGATTCCCAGTCATTACTTTTCTACAATATATGAACGAGCTATACCATGGCTTGCACATATACACCCAATCCTATTGCACCTGAGATGCAACACGCCAACTAAAACAATGGTCTGTAGGAAACCTCGATCTCATCAGTGTCTCTCAGAGGACAGTTAGGTGGGCGAATCCATTTGGCTTGAAAATATTATAATTGTTTTATCCACGCACTCGACGATTCCTTCAATTATGTCAGGTCATACCAAAAAGTTCCTACGGTTTTGATGGTAATTTAGGTTCTTCAGTTGGCTTTCTCACCTCAGGAGTTTCAGGAATAACATTTCCTTTTGTAGTTTCATTCTTCGATTAAAGCTGTGTATGTTTCCTTTTTTTCATAGCCCCGTCTAAAAAAAAGATGAATTTGTGATTAAATCAAGCTGAGATTTTTCCACGCGTCATCATTGAAAATGTGTTCATCATCATTAAAGGAGTATTGGAAGGTGGGAGTATCGGTACTGTTGCTGCCATTCTCCTTTCCCAGAGGTTCACGAAGTTTATTTTCATTTTCGTTATTGTCCTCCCCGGCTAATGACTGTACACTATTAAACCTTGAGCCTCATTTGAATAATAGACGATTTTTTCCATGTCAACAGCATTGATTTTAAATGTTAAATACTCATTAATACTATTTACCCATATCTGATATATGTATATTATTCCATGCATCATCTTTTTTATGACCATCTTCGAAAAGAATGTCACATTTTAATTTCAAATCCGCTACATGGAGAGAATTAAATAGTAAAAATTACCACGACCATAGGAGAGAATGCTATGCCCACGTAGTAAAAGAGTTTTCAACTGACTCTACATAGTAATCCTTAATATGATATGGTAATGATTACCATGTCACATGGTAATGTTCACTATGTCACAGGGTAATGTTCACTATGTCACATGATAGTGCTTACTATGTTATATGGTAATGCTTACACTCTTAGAATTTTTTTGAAATTTCATGGAAAATATTGTAGGAATTCTTATGAGAGCGATATTGAATCCGATTTAAGGGAAAAATTGCTGTGACATTTCGAGTTTTAGTTAGAACTCATGGAAATCCATGAGTTTTCAAGGGAGTGAAGCGGAAATTTCACAACTTAACTGAATTTCCAATGGAACTTGAATATTCAGAAACGAAATGACATGAATTTTCAATTTATCCCTGAATTTTCCTGATTTTTCGAATTGTCACGGAATGGTTGAACTGAAAAAACAAGTACTTTATTGATTTTAGATCATTTAAGTAGAAAATCAATGGAATATTTGATTTTTCAATGACAAAATTTCCTAAAATTTCAGTGTAAATTAAACATGATGAAAATTTCTGGAATTTGAGATGGAAAATTCACGCATTTGCTTTATATGGTAATATTCTTTATGAAAAACGACGGTGTCAGTCAAGAACTGTTTTTTTTACCGGATGAGTATTGACTGTGATATTTATGATTGATTGTTTATGCTAAATAGATTTCGATCAATCAGAGCGCAGTATTTAAGGTTACCCGACAGTTTTATACCGGGTATTTCCCTCAAGCTCCCCTGCAACCAAACGATCGTGCTAAATTTTGCAGAAAAATCCCTCACGCAAGCGCTCGGGATTTTTTAACCTGCAAAATTTGGCATCCTCATTTGTTTGCAACAAAGCTATCGGAAAATATCCAATATATATATCTGCATCTACATCTACTAGTAATACCCGATGAGTTTCAAAATTATCGGGGGATGGTCGATTAATACGTTCAGAGTCACCTAAATCTTACGATCTTTTGTAACTTCCGCTTTTTTTCCGCGGTCAGTCCATCAGGTATTACTACTAAATATTGCATATAAAGTATTGAGCACAACACGTGTTAAGACGCCTCATTGTTACTGCCATCAACTTCACTCTTCATTTTCTTCACGATTAACCCTAAATTCGTGACTATGTGCAGGAATCGCTGCAAAGCTCATTTTTCCTTTTTCAATATCTATTGAACAGCAGAGTAACAAATTTTGAAAACAATCAAATGGATTTCTAAAAAGTGTCAAGAAATTTTGAATTTTTTTTCCTGGATTAGGTCTAGTAAAGTGGTCTTAACAAAAACGTCAAAAATCTGGTACACGGAGAGAAATATATGAGAAAAATTGCCGTGCTCGCACAGTAAAGTGGGTTCAGACGGTTTTTCCAGGTGAAATCTATCGCAAAGAGTAGGAAAAAGTACTGTTGCACGAGTAATTTTTTGCTTTCGGATAAATGCGGGGAAAAATTCTTGTGCACCACGGTAAAATCGAAGCGACAATGAATTTTTACGAGAAATACGGGAAAAATTATGACACTGGCTGGCAAATTTTTCCGGTGCTCCCCACGTAGGAAATGCCAGTGTTGGAGAAACGGGCCAAGTCTGGCACAAGCCTGGGATTGCCAAGTCTGGGCGCCCAGGCTTGGACCGAGGTTCGGCCATCACTGGGGACCAGGGCTTGAGTCTCGGGGGAAGGGCAGGTAACCGAGCCTTGGTTGACAGATCTGGCCCAGCCTTGGCCGGACATTGGCATGCCGGAGCTCGATAACCAAGCCTCAGCCGGCGGTGGCCCGGAGCTTGGTCATTGGGCTCCAGCCGTTGGTGTAACTGTAAAGGTTAAGTCGTAAGGGTGAGATGATGAGAATGGAATCATAGGGGTGGAATCATAAGGGTAAAATCTGAAGAGTAAAATTGTAAGGGTCAAATCGCAATAATGGAAAGGGACGACAAAATTATAAGGCTGACATTCTGAGGGTTGAATGGTAAGGGTGGAAACTTGAGGGTAAAATGTTAAGGGTGTAATCGTAAAAAAATGGTGACATTGTAGGTGTTGAAGTCACATGTTACTCGCTAATTATTACGAAAAGAAGAAGAATCGTCATTCAACANAGGGTGAGATGATGAGAATGGAATCATAGGGGTGGAATCATAAGGGTAAAATCTGAAGAGTAAAATTGTAAGGGTCAAATTCCAATAATGGAAAGGGACGACAAAATTATAAGGCTGACATTCTGAGGGTTGAATGGTAAGGGTGGAAACTTGAGGGTAAAATATTAAGGGTGTAATCGTAAAAAAATGGTGACATTGTAGGTGTTGAAGTCACATGTTACTCGCTAATTATTACGAAAAGAAGAAGAATTGTCATTCAACATTAATCCTAATTATTACAATTATTATTGTAATTAATAGTAATAATTATTATTATTCATTATTGAATTAATTTTCCAATTAAACTATAGTTGAATCACTTAATATTTCTATCAACTGACTAATAAAACATTCAAGTCGAAAAAACCGATATGGAATTAATATGGACGATTTGAAGTAGAGGTTTTACGAATTGCGCGGTAGACTAGTGGTTAGGGCGTCGGTTTAGTAGTCGTGAGGTCGTGGGTTCGAGCCTACGTTAGGGGGTAATACTTTAAGTCAACAAAATCGGTTTTTCAGCGATGATTGCGTTAGGGTTTGGTAGGTAAGGCACAATCAATACTAAAAATCATCCTAAAAAATGTTAATTATTTTGTTTTTGTTATTATTGATAATTGTCATGAATAGTTTGGCAGTCAGTGCGGCACCAGTCGCATGCCGGTATTGATTTTTTTTTCTCGTTGAACCTATTACGAATCCTGAGGAGTAATATTAAATTACTTGTATTTCAATCACAATGAGGCTGATGCTGGCGGGAGCAGTTCAGCGGGAGATGGGTATAGTTTGTGAGGCGGACTGTACGGTCCCCACCGTAGCCGCTCGCTCAACGCCACATCAGTAGCCACGAGTTTAAACCTCCTCCCAGACAAATTAAATGATAAAAAACAATCAAACAATTTTTTTTTATTATTATTATTTCTTAATGTATGACGAGGGTGGGGAATGATTTCTCGAGAAAGAATTTTATATATTTTTTATTTTTATAAGTTTTTACGCGGTCAATAGGGGTGCAATAAACGCATACACCAATCGATGTCATTTTATTTTTAATGTGTCCCTAANTATGTGATTTATTGAATTACTGCGCTTAACTTTTCTTTACAATATCTCGAATTACAAATTCGTCATCTAAAGAATGAATTTTACATTTAAGACTATGAGTATCTTTAATCGGTATATAGCAATGAAATTGACGAGTTCCAACGATGGATGAAGCATTCTCAAATCGAATTTTCAACGCCTCTTCTTCTAATGCACGTTCTTCCTCAGTACAAAAGATAGTTTGAATGGAAGTCATCGATTCTTTCGCGAATTCGTACAATTCGCGTGGAGTTGTGATTTGATTATCAAACGGCCTTTGGATACTTGCGCGTGCTGCGGCTCTCTTGAAAGTGCCACCAATCCCATCACAGGGCGATTTTCCGTGAGAGGTTGCGAAAAAATGCCATTCAGCATCCACACCAAAGTCCGCTTGATGATAAACTAGATTAATGAAATTTTTTCGATTTTTATATTGAGAACTAGCACCATCAGAAAAGTGGAAAATTTTCTCAACACAATATTTTTCTTTTAGAATATTTATAATTTTCCTAAGGAACAAATGCACAGCTACAGTGTCGTGGACGGAGGACTCGGCAATAACTACAAAACTATC
>NW_021680371.1:129404-130696 GCF_001412515.2 Diachasma alloeum | reverse complement strand
GGGGGGGGTCAGCCAATCATATGTTTTTAATTGATCAGCTGGTCAATTAAAAAATTTTTAATTGACCAGCTGATCAATTAAAAACATATGATTGGCTGACCCCCCCCTTCCCCTTCTCCCACCACCACAAGGGAAGGTATATAAGGACTGCCCCCACACATCGGAGCTCAGAATCGGAGCTCATAGCCCTGAAGATGCAGACTGCAATGTTTGCGAAACGTCGGCGGAATGCTGAAACTCAACGCGGCATCCATCCGGAAGCCAACCACGTCATTCTTTCAAATTAGATAAAATTAATCGCTTCTGTAGGTGCTCCCGGACCCCCCCAACTTTGACTGAAAGGAAATCTTTTTTGCCAGGCGTCATGCGGCTAATTTCGTCTGTCCTGTAAAATGCCCTTACAAAATCTTGCGTACCAATACTCACCGATGATCTGCGTGTTCTTTTCGGAACAGAAGCTCCAATGCCTTCNGCAAAAATTATCGCGGTGCGCTAATTAGGAGATTTTTAATTAATTTTTAAAGATTCATTTTGTGTAACTTCCGGTGAATGCGGTGGGGGTGCACGGACACGCATGCACCAACCGACTTCATTNTGATTTGATTATCAAACGGCCTTTGGCTACTTGCGCGTGCTGCGGCTCTCTTGAAAGTGCCATCAATCCCATCACAGGGCGATTTTCCGTGAGAGGTTGCGAAAAAATGCCATTCAGCATCCACACCAAAGTCCGCTTGATGATNCAAAAATACCCTAATTAGTGCACCGTCACAATTTTTGTTGGAATGGGTCTCCCAACCCCTCAGTAACATATTCCAAGCGGAATGGAGTCGGTTGGTGCATGCGTGTCCGTGCACCACCATTTTGTTCACCGGAAGTTGGGAGAAATGAATCTTAAAAAATTNGTGTAACTTCCGGTGAATGCAGTGGTGGTGCACGGACACGCATACACCAACCGACTCCATTCCACTTGGAATATGTTACTGAGGGGTTCGGGGACCCTCTCCAATAAAAATTGTGACGGTGCACTAATTAGGGTATTTTNGTTTGGCAATGAAATCATGAAGTCTGAGAGATCTTAAATCGTCACACAAATTCGTTATAAAAGAATCAGCATCTTCAATTCTTCGGATTAGTTCAGATCGGTCGGTANGCCATTTTGTTCACCGGAAGTTGGAAGAAATGAATCTTAAAAAATGAATTAAAAAAACCCTAATTAGTGCACCGTCACAATTTTTGTTGGAGAGGGTCCCCCAATCCCCTAGGCACATATTCCAAGTGGAATGGAGTCGGTT
>NW_021680371.1:129066-129390 GCF_001412515.2 Diachasma alloeum | reverse complement strand
TATTTTTAATTAATTTTTTAAGATTCATTTCTCCCAACTTCCGGTGAACAAAATGATGGTGCACGGACACGCATGCACTAACCGACTCCATTCCACTTGGAATAGGTTACTGAGGGGTTGGGGGACCCTCTCCAACAAAAATTGTGACAGTGCACTAATTAGGGTATTTTTAATAAATTTTTCAAGATTCATTTTGTGTAACTTCCGGTGAATGCNCCCAACCCCCTAGGCATGTATTCCAAGTGGAATGGAGTCGGTTGATGCATGCGTGTCTGTGCACCCCCACCGCATTCACCGGAAGTTACACAAAATGAATCTTGAAAA
>NW_021680371.1:128005-128955 GCF_001412515.2 Diachasma alloeum | reverse complement strand
AAGATTCATTTTGTGTAACTTCCGGTGAATGCGGTGGGGGTGCATGGACACGCATGCACCAACCGACTTCATTCCGCTTGGAATATGAGGCATTCCATGCTATTTCAATAACAAATAATCGATTTTTTTTAGATTTCGATTTAAATTGAGTACTTTGTAGAANTCCACCGCATTCACCGAAAGTTACACAAAATGAATCTTAAAAAAATAATTAAAAATACCTTAATAGGTGCACCGCGATGATTTTTGTTGGACAGGGTCCCCTAACCCCTTAGGGACACATTAAAAATAAAATGACATCGATTGGTGTATGCGTTTATTGCACCCCTATTGACCGCGTAAAAACTTATAAAAATAAAAAAAATATCATGAAATTCCTCCTCGAGAAATCATTCCCCACCCTCGTCATACATTAAGAAATAATAATAATAAAAAAAAATTTTTTGATTGTTTTTTATCATTTAATTTATCTGGGAGGAGGTTTAAACTCGTGGCTACCGATGTAGCGTTGAGCGAGCGGCTACGGTGGGGACCGTACAGTCCGCCTCACAAACTATACCCATCTCCCGCTGAACTGCTCCCGCCAGCTTCAGCCTCATTCAATCACCCATATTATCATATTCATGTAATTAAGTAATGTTTAATTGAGCCTGGCCAACGACTGGCAACCAACGCTGGGCCGAGATGGGCGCCCAGACCTGCCCCGATGTTATTATTCCAGGTTTCAACCAAGTCCGGCGCGGTCCCGGTTGAGGAACGGGTCCCGAAGTTCGGCAGGGCGGCCACCGGGCTTGGGCCAAGCTCGGCCCATTCGTTTTTTCATACGTGGGGTGCGCGCTCGAACATATGCCGCACTCGCGTGTAAAACCGACTTACCTCACGAGTTGTGTAATGCATTTTATGTCATCAGTGCGTCTGTGGGGGTGGTGAGTGGGTACGGGCGGCGGGGG
>NW_021680371.1:69768-127980 GCF_001412515.2 Diachasma alloeum | reverse complement strand
TTATGTTTATTAATTCTTCATACTAATAAAAAAATAATAAAAAATCAACAAACTTTTCTCATATTTTCTTCAGGGTTGGGGGGGGGGGGGGAGAAAAATCGCGCAAAAAAAATTATTCTCTAATATTTAGAAAAAATACTCATTTTCTTTTTTCTTTCAAAGTTGGCTTTTTCTTGATAGCATTTCTCTGCTTCCTGAGCGTTTCGAAGTATATTATCAGGTAGTATTTCATCGTGTTCGCTAAACATATCTTCTTGTGTATTCATATTTCACTTTTTGAGTTAATTATTTATTATTATGTAGTTTATTTTTTAGCTTTTTGCACTGCGATTTGTTTCGTTAAATAGTGTCTAATGGATCAGCTGATCGGTGTATGGTTGGGATAATGGGTTATGTTTGTACCGCAAGATGTCGCTAGGGGTTATTGAGAACGTGTAAAATACCAGTAAAATAGCATAGGACGCGGGTAAAACTGGGAACGTCTGTTAAGAAAGATTAGTGAAAAGTAAAGAACGATTGGTGGTGCGTGTAAAATTTGATTTACCGACCTCCAAACGCCCCTGTTAACCTGCACTTTACACGCACGCATGACATAAAGTACATTTCAGTTATTCCTGGCTTCCTCCACTGTTACCCGAGGAGAATCCTCTTGGAAAACCTGAAGAAAATTCTTCTCGGCACAAATCCTCTCCCAAGGAAATTTTCAAGGAGAAGCGTGGAAGGATTCCGTTCAGGGTCTTCTGAGGATACTTTTCAACTTTGGAGGATTCTCTTCGGGTTCTGAGAAGATCCTCCCCAGAAAACTGTAAACAATGCCTAGAATGATTCTCTTCAGAGTTTATCCCCTTGAGCTTCCAGCAGAATTCAGCTGTCACCGTGTAATTGATCATAATGGGAACGTGCCCGTGGCGGGCCCTAGTCGTGGAATTGTTATGTGATTTCTATTCTTTATATCCATCAAATTAATAATTTTTAGTTTCCAGACCTGCAGAGAGGAAGTTATTGTAAGGACCCAGAAAATCGAATGTGGGTATTTCATCATATCTCCACGTTTCATGACCCCTAGAATCATTCTATGACGTTTTTGGAGGAGTGTATGTTAGTTATTCACGTAAAACTTGTAAAAAAAGCGACAATTTCATTCAAATTCGACGATTTTACTTGAGAAATCGATGGGATTGGAATTAATTTTGTGTGATCGACGAGTCTTCACATAACTTGACTTTAATTGGATGTTGAGCGGAATCGTATCCGGGGTAGAAATTTCTCCGCTTAATCCCCCTTGCTAATAAAGTCCAGCCGGCGCTGAGCTCTCGATTCGAGGACGTGAGCGGAGTTTCAGCCACATCTCCGCTTGTATTTCTACATGGAATCAGCGGGTTTGGGGTTATTCAAAGATGACTTCTTGAAATTTGAAACTTTTCGAAAAATTTTCAATATTTTTAAAAATCAAACGAAGTTCCCTGTAAGTGAAGTTCGATTGTAATTATATGAAGTCTCGTTCGAAGGGCTTGAAATGATGATAATTACTAGTAGTACCGCCGCTTATGCCAGGTCGAGTCACAATTTCAGAGAGCAATTCAAAAAAATACGCCCCGAGCGCCCCTTGGCGCCCTCGTGGACGCTATGACAATCATAATTTTTAGAGTCAACAAAAATAAAAAGGGAAAAAACTAAAGAAAAATCAATCTCGGGAGGGTTTGTTTTTTTAGGGTGGGTTGTAATCCCTTCGAACGAGACTTCATATAATTACAATCGAACTTCACTTACAGGTAAGTGCGTCTGATTTTTAATTATATTTCAGTCTCGTTCTCGGGATTTCAATGATGATAATTACTAGTAGCAGTTCAGAGTAAGATTTTTTTTTTACTTTTTATTTAATCCAAAACTATCATATATGTTGTAGATATACTATGTATATATAACATTATATATATCCATAAAGCCTAGATACTGAGGCTATAACTAAGAGACCAAAAACTGTTGATCTATTAAACTTTGTGAAAAGGAAAAAACAAAGCATAAAGATGGGAATCCATTAGATATTTCTTTTATCTCCCAGAACAGTAGACACGAAAGTTCCTTTCTCACCAAACACAGGTCTATCATAGAATTTCGCGAAGACCCTCGATTTATCTGACCAAGATGCTGTCTCGTGAATGAGACCTATATCAATGCCTTTTAATTTAGCTGCAGAGGTAGAGGCATGTCTTGTGCTGTGAGCTGTGAAATTATGGTCTATACCAGCCTCCTTGAGGCTGCTTTTTATCCACCTGCTAATGGTCTGCGATGTCGCAGGATTGTGAAGATTATTCAAGGTTACAAACAAAGTATCTTCATTACCACGTAAATCTTTGGATACCTCCAAATAATGAATGAGAGCTCTAGCTACACAAACTTTAATTCTTTCCTGAAAAAATGGAAAAAAAAACCTGGGCTGCGGAGCCCCTGGTTTGGAGGTTTTGATGATGTCAGATATATCAATCTGAACCCCCCATTCAAGCACTCTAATATTCTGAAGTTTGATAAGAGAAAGAGTATGAACTCTGTGTGTAGTAGCTAGAGCTAGTAGAAGGACGAGTTTATAAGTTAACGGCTTCAGACTTAAGGATTCTAGTGGATCTAGAGATTCAGTCCATTTCAAGGCTATTTCAACATTCCAAATAGATTGATATTTGGGTTGAGTTGGCCTTAACTTAAATACTCACTTAAAAAAACGAGAAAACATGGGATCCTTAGTAACATCATCATCACAAATGAAAGTAATCGCTGCTCTATCACTATTTAGTGACCCGAATGAAGCTTCCGAATTGAAACGAGCAGTGAAAAATTTTAATAAGGAATTCTTGTTAAAATCCAGAGGATCCAGCATGGATGAGTTACAGAAAACCCACCAATTTTTCAAACTTGAGTTGTATTGACGTAATGTTGATTCCGCCAGGGAAGAAATCATAATTTGAGTTGTGTCCTCTTGTAGGCCTTGTCTCAGGTATGCTAACCGCTTAATCTCCCGCAAACCAGGGAAAGGTGATGGGCCAGAGGATGTTTCATGGACCTGCAGGGTGATAATAACAAATCAGCTGATGGTGTGAAGATTATAGGATCTTCACAGAGCAGGTCCATGAAAATTGAGTACCAAGGCTGAGATGGCTAATGTGGAACTACCACTACTCCAGAGGCTTTATCATCTTTTATCTTTCGTAACATTTTAAGAATCACGGAAAATGGTGAGAAAGCATATAAATTGAGGTCTGTCCAATTTACAGTGAAAGCATCCACCTCCAAGCCTCTGGGTCTCGCCTCCAGGAACACAATTTTCCAACTTTAGCGTTAATTGTTGAGGCGAATAAATCCACCTCAGGAGAACCCCAAGATTTAACGATTTTTCTAAAGGCAACGTCAGAGAATTCCCACTCCATATCAATACTCGTTGAGCGAGATTCTCTGTCTGCGTCAACGTTTTCCTTTGAAGCTACGTACTCTGCATCTATCCAGATATGTTTTGTCTCACACCATTGCCAAATATTCCTAGCTAAACGATTCAGTTCAGGGTATTGCCCACCAAAAAAGATCTTCACAAGCCACTCTCGACAAACTCATACTTTGTTCGAAGTCCTGATCGTTTATAAGTAAGGCTAAAAATTTTTCTTTCTCCAGAATTTTTATATACAGAATGCCATATGGAACTGCCGGGCAGGCTGCAATTAAAGATCCAATGAGACTTGCGAGATATCTAATTTTAAAAGAGTTTTTAGATAGACAAGCTTCGATCGATTTTATTAATTGTAATTTCTTGGAGAGGTAATTCAATTGTCATCTTTTCTGACTTGATTAACATTCCTAGGAATTTGCATTGTTTACTTGGTTCTGATCTGCCTTTTTCTTCATTGATTAAAAAATCCAGAGATTTCAATAAGTCTTTCGTCTTCTAAACATTGATTTTACAATCTTCATAGGTTTTACCTATGCACAAAATGTCGTCCAGATAAATGGTAGATAATAATCCTTGGTTTCTCAAGAAACTGACTGCAGCTTTCATTATTTTAGTAAAAACAAAAGGACTCGAGGTCAATCCAAAAGGCAGACCGGTGAATTCATAAAGATTGTCACGAAAAATGTATCTTAAGAATTTTCTGCTATCTTCATGAATATTGACGACAAAATATGCATCCTTGAGATCCAAAGTGCACATAAAAACATCTTTTGAAATCAATTTTACCGCTGTTCGCAAATCCTCCAGTTTGAAATGTGGAGTTTTAATTGATTTATTTAAAACTTTCAAGTTGAGAATGAAACGTTTAGAATCGCTAGGTTTTGGAATCAAGAAAAAGGGTGAAACAAATTGACCCTGGACTGCAACACAACGTTGGATAGCTCCACAACGTTCCAATTTTTCAATTTCTATATCCAAATTGTTATAATCTTCTAATAAAAATTTATTACCTTGGAAAATCCTCATTTGATCAATCTTTTCAAAAAAGGAAATTCTATAACGCTTGATACAATCCAAGACAAACTTGTCTTTTGTGATCGAAAGCCAGGCTTTTTGGAAATGTTGTAAACGTCCTGCAGTTCTTACCTCAAGATCTATTGTTTTTCCTGGGGAGTTGACTGATTTTTGGGAGGGGGTGGATGACGAGGTTTTGCTGAAGATTTGGAGAACTTGGTGGCTGCTTGAGGTAGCTTTTGGCCTTGATTCAGGGTTCTCGATCCTCGAGCAGGGCGATCCCAGTTTACCGAGCGACCATTTTGCTTGAAAAGGCTCTTTCTTGAAGTCAAAGATGGAGTCACCGATGACTGAGTAGAAATTTCTTTTCCCAACTTCTCAGCGGTTTTTGCAATCTTGATAACTTCCCCCACCTTGTCCCCATAAAGGAATTCACCCGGAGTTGTCTTTTGGAGTAAGTCCTTTACCTGTTTTGTCATCGCCGCCCTTGTCGCGCCTTCGTAACGAAAAAAAGATTATGTCATTCGGCCGATGGCGTCGGATTGTGAGTCGTGTGAAGTTTGCAGCACGAGGCGTGGTAAGTCGGAGACGAGGCTTCACACTCCTCACAATCCTCCACCTATCGTCCTCATGGCATAATCGACTATATCCGGATAAAACTTTCAGAATTTGCGTTTTTTCCCAATGAATGAAGGGAAGGCAATTGGTCGGGGAGTTATTGGTTCGACCCGTTATAAGTCACACCCACTCCAACCCGATTGCAATGGGAGCGAGCGACCAACAACCCAGTTGAGGTTTTTTTTAATGTAAAATGTTCCCTTAATATCTCTGTCGCTCTCCATGCGACACGCTAATTCGTTATTTACAAATTCATGCAGGTTGTCCCAAAACTTCCAGGAAATGGAAGAAGGTGAAACTGTGAGTCGAAAGTTCCTCTTTGACTTTTGGCTCCGGGGTTTAGTTAACGAGTTATAATTAATGATGCTGACCGATGACAGCGGTGCTGGACTTGACGGATCGAGAACGTAGCCACTGGAAGATCATTTTTTTAAAAACTTCATTAGCGATTCTGTTGAACTCAACGTTATAATCAATATATTTTTTATTTTATTTATTCATCTCTTTGGTGTTACAAACGTTTTTCTTTGTTTTACACCTATGTAGTCCTCCTCCTCTCCTCCTTAATATTCGTTAACATCCGTTATATAAAATTATATAAAATTTTTCTCTGTTCATTTTTCTGTTATCCTTTATCTTAATTCTGCTTTATGTTAGTTAATATTTAGTATCACTATTAGTCCTCACATATTTGTTGCTTTTCTCATTTTTTTTAAAACTGTCCCCCCTTCTTCCTACACTGTTGTCTTCGCAGCTACTCCTGTCCCTCCTTGCCCTCTCTTTGGTTTCTTCCTCTGCTTCTTGCAGCGCCTTCTCAATCCTTGCTAATCTCTCGCACCCTTTCTTTCCAGGTTTCTCTCTCAACTACATCAGAAACCTCTCCCTCCAGTTGATCCTGCCATACTTCCTTCTTCATTTTCTCCACCAGCTCCTATCCTCCTCTCTTAATCTCCTCATTAATTCCTTGCAGTCTATCACATGTTCCAGTCTTTCTGCCTTTTTTCCGCATGCCCTGCATTCATCGTTTTCAAAGTCGCTCTTTCCTGCCCGCAGCACGTTTCCGCATCTCCACCTTGCCCATGACACCTTCTCCTCTATTCCTAGCCTCCTATCCCCCCAACACCCGCTCATCGTTGTATCCTCCTTCACCTCTCTATCGTAGTCGCAGTATCTCGACCTTTAAATCCTTTCCCAATCTTCCTGCTTTTCCTGGTCTTCTAAGATTTTCAGCATCTCCAGGAGTCTTTCCTCCGCCTCTGCCTCTCTCCCTTCCCACAGTAGTTCCAGAAATACCCCGTCTCCTAGCGATCTCAGCTTCCTCTGCACTTCCTTTCCCCAGTTCGTAGCCTGTCTATTTTTTATTCCTCTCAGTTCCTCTCTCAAGCACTTCCTTGCCCATCTACTCTCGTCCATCTTGCTCAGTTTGATCAAGAACCCTGCCGCTCTCCTCACTGCCTTCACTTCCACACTACAAGTTCCTGCCTCTATTCTCGAAATATAGTCCGGTGTGTTTCTTGCCAACCCCATGCTGGCCTTTATGTACTTCTTCTGCACGCTCTCTACATTCTCCTGCCTTTTTCACCCCCATAGCTCTATTCCGTATAGTGCCGCAGCCTTCACCGTCACCCCCATGAAGTATAGCCTCCTTCTCAGGTTCTTCAGCTTTGCCCTCGTCATTTCCCCCCAAGTTTTATTGACCATCGATTGTGCTTTCCCCGCCAATTTCCTCGTGTGTTTTGCATACGAGTTTCCGGTTGTGAACCAGTAGCCCAGGTACTTAAATTCTCCTACTACTTCCAGTTTTTCTCCTTTGTATCTCCATTCTTCTCGTTTCTTCTCTCCTTCCTTCCTGAATATCATTATTTTGATTTTTTCTACGCTCACCACCATTAGATTCCTATCTGCCCATCTCTCCAATGTCTTCAGCATCTTTTGTAGATCCGACGCCTCCTCTGCAACTATTGCTGCATTAATAATCAATATAAATTCAATATAAATCGTTATAACCGTATAAATTCAATAATATTGAAGAAGTGGTGGGGAGATGGAGAGCGGGTTGGGTTTTGTGTACATGGGGGAACCAGATTAAGTTGTAGGGTTCTGGTATCCATATCGGAGTAAGTCTTCTCTTTCTTCGTCCATTTTCATTCCTGTCACTCCAAGTTGCTACTCGAATGCGAATCTGGCCACCGGCGCCATAATTGTTCAACTTCATTAATTAATAACTCGTTAAGTAAGCCCCGGAGCAAAAACTCGAAGAGGAACTTTCGACTCAGAATTTCACCATGTTTCATGCGCTCAGAAATTACACAGGAGTTTTGGAACACTCTGTATATGACTGTTGTGAACCAGTAGCCCAGGTACTTAAATTCTCCTACTACTTCCAGTTTTTCTCCTTTGTATTTCCATTCTTCTCGTTTCCTACGTATTTCTTTATTTCATTTTTTAATTATTCGTTTTAACCAATAAGTGACACTTCCTTAGGGAATCTCAAGGGCTGCTGGTGAAGAATATAATCCTTACCAGCTTTTCGCGTGACCCAGAACTCACGACGAGGACGTGGTTGACGAGTAGTCCCAAATAACTCTTATCGAGAAATTGTTCTTAATAATATTATTTAGCATAATATTTCGTTCTTGTGATGATTCTGGCTAGTAATATTATTGAGCTATAATATGTAGTGATGTAAACCGTAGCTTCATGTTTGTTCCTTTCAGTTTCCTGAGTGGAAATTTCGATTAGGCTCAAATCAGGATTTGCTCAGGTCAGTTCTGACCTCGGATAAGGCTGTGATCATGCGAATTGATCAGGTCCTGATGAAAGGTGTAATGCTATTTTAGATCCAAATTTGATCAAGTCTGGCGAAACCGAATCTGATGAAGCCCCATGGAGCCGGATAGGAGGAACGCGTCGTTTCATTACTTATAATTATCAACAAAAAATGATAATTCAATTTTCAAAACACATTTTTACGATGATTTGTGAGTTTATTTGTCATCCCGCAATGCATTTATCGCAGAAAAAGCCGATTTTGTTATCTTAAATTATTCCGCTCACGACTGGTTTTTAATCCGGGATCCTATGATTACTAAGCCTACGCCCTAACCAGAGACCACCGCGTTAATCTTGAATTGTGAATCTCGTGTTGTGAATATGACATTGGTTTCCACGTATCATCTTCAAATATTATTCCTCCACTATGGCTGGCAATAAACAAGTTCTAGACAGACTTCTGATAGTAGAAGTGAAGTTATCCAGCACTCCCCCCTCCCACTATCGTTTTCCCTCTCCGCCCTCGGACAAGGACTGCCAGGGAAACCATGGAAAACCTCAGTCGTACAGCCGGCCGATATTGCAGGGATTCTATTGTGGCCATCGGTCACACTGACTCGATGGGCACAGTAGGTCTGTACATTCGTGCCTAGCGTCAATAGTCGCACGCGGAGAGGTAGGGCTAAGCGGACACCCATCCAAGTACTGGGCAGACTAAACGCTGCTTAGCTTGAAAGACCACCGGAGCCGTACGCTACCCGCGTGACCACTACTGACACTCGGGAGTTATTATTCGATGAATTGCGGATAATAGAATTGATGGATAGAGAGGAAGAGAGGTAAGCACCTCGTAGTGTTCATATACCCGAGAAAAATCGACCAACATAAGATATGTTAGATGATTCAGTCGTCAGTGTACCCGACTACAGATCAGAATGACCCCGGATCGAATCCCAGTAGCAGCAGTAGTAATTTTTCAGATGTTCAATTTCGTTGTATTTCAAATACGGATGCGCGGTGATTATTCAGAAGCACTAATTAATCATAAATAACAATGATAATTTCTATTTTTCATTGTTTTTAATAAATTAGAGACTCCAATACATGCCCATCGACAGTGACGAACGGTCTTACCCTGGTTTATTTCATAGGTTCATTGAAACTAATGGAAAAAGTGATCGGACAATCGGAAATCATTTTTAAAAAAATGTATATTAACCAAATTGCATAAAAAAATTATTTTCTCTCGTATACCCTTTCGGGTTTTTACGATATGTTCCCTTCCCACCCCCCAACCCCCTGTACCGCATTCGCCGAAGGACGAGGGAAAACCTCGCTTGAGAGAAAAACCTCCCCAGGTACAGTCGTCCCTTTAACGAGACTCCCGCTCGACAGTGAAACTGTGAGATTAGAGTGTTACAAATTTTGACTCCCCAGCCGGGTATCGAACCCGGGTCGCTCACGTGCCAATCCCATACTCTAACCACACAGCCACGGCCGTCGGTCCCAATTGCATAATTTGTTCAAGTGATGCCCGGCGGATAACAAACGCGAACATTGGGCCGACATCGGCAGCGTTAATGATATGTGGTAACGCTCCATGGTTGGGGGGATCATCGGCCGAATTCTACTGCCGATCACTGGGCATATTGGGGCCGATGTTGGCCCGATCTTCGGCGGTTTTGTCTTACCCTGCATGGAATCGTCTGACCGTTGAAGCGGGGGACGCCGTGCTCGGATTCGGATCAGGGTGATCAAATCTCAATCTGATATTATTCATTTTAGGCTACTCTACTCAACTTAATATCAGGATGATAGAATTCGAATCTGATCAGATTCATCTCAGGATACTCTGCTAAAATTCAAATCAGTGCAACTAAACCCGAATTTGATCAAAATTATTTTAGGCTGCCTGCCTAGGAGTAAGAAATTTTCCAGGCAACGTTTTGTTTGGAGCGAGCGCCCGAGTCGAATAATTGGACCTGACAAGTTCTACTTAGGTCTTTCCGTTCAGAACTGGATAGGTCTTGGGAAGCCTCTTCCCAAGTGCTTCCGAGACCTTTCTACCTCTGGTTATGTCCCATTTCAGCACTTGTTAGGTGTAAGCAGGACTTGTATTCAGACTTTCCAAATCCTCGCCGGTCCCCGTAATTCTATGGGCCTATATTAAATCTGCGTTCATATCCCTGTTTACTCATACGTTATTGAAATAAAAAATGCAATTATTGTTTTTTTTTAATCTCGAAAATCGACATTTCACGAGAGGGTGGAGGGGAGATGCATGTATGTGGAGGCTTGACATTTTTACCTAACAAGGGGAGAAGGTTGCAGAATCTATTCTAGCCACTCTTGTCCCTACGCTAGCATGCATTATCCAAATAAAAAATGAAAGTGTTAACAAATCTGACCATTGTTCCAAGTAAAAACCGAAAATCTGACCCTGTGGCCCCCGGTGAAAATTTTTTTTTTCAGTTTTCACTTTTTCCACATACTTTTGAGAGTTCTGAATAGCCCGTCGCTTAAATAGTTGGAATCAACGTTCACCCGACTAAAAAATTCGATTTTGGCCAAAATCCACTTGCCCCGGAAAACCCGAAAATCTGACTCTTTGGCTGGGGCCAAAAAAACGGTTTCTCAGTTTTCACTTTTTCCACATACTTTTGAGTTTTGAATAGCCCGTCGCTTAAATAGTTGGAATCAATACTCGCCGGACTAAAAAATTCGATTTTGGCAAAAGTCGACTTTCCCTTTGGAAAAACAGAAAATCTGACTCTTTGGCTCGGGTTGAAAAAAAAAATTATTTCGACTGTTGTCGCGCCTTCGGGGGTTTCATTGGCATCAGAATTGTTAGAAAATACAGAATCAACTTTCACTTGGCGATAAAATTCAATTTTGGCGAAAATCGACTTTCACCCTTGACCCACGTGAAAATGAAAATTTTTTTTTCCCCTTTTCTGTCACCTCCGAGGGTTTTATTGGCATCAGGGGGTCAATAAATACAGAATCAACGTTCACTATTTTTTATTTAAACACCGCCTGCAAACGGGGAGATGAGGGTGGCTAAAATATATTCTGCAACCCTGTCTCCTCGTTGGCTACAAATTTCAACCCTCCGCATACATGCCTTCCCCTTCACCCGCTCGTAAAATCACGCGTTCTCGGTAGCATCGAGGAGGACTTCTCAGGACCGAAAAGAACTGAGGATTCGAAAGGTCTCTGGAAAAGTACGTCGCAGAACTGATTAGGACTTACCAGGTCCATCTAGGTCTGGAAAGATCTTGAAAGACCTGTGTACGTCCAATCAGAACCAAATCCTCATTCATTCAGATTTCTATACTATAGTGTCTGGACGATTACAGAGTAATTTCTTCGTCTGGTTTCATCCCTCACATGATGTGTATGAGCAGATTTTGTTTATCGTGCATGAATTTGAGTCGTGAGAATTTTACAGTCTTTTACAGGCTAGTACCCGAAGTGCCTGTGTATAAACTACGCATCTCCAGCTTCCAGCTGTGTGCCCACAGTTCTCATTGTCTTTCTCGAAGGGTGCAAAGTTAATCTCTTCTTGGCACTTATCGACCTTATGAAAAATCTTGCTAGTTTTCGTATCTATCGATTCCTCTCTTGATGAACATTTATAACTCTTCTTGATTTCTGTTAGTAAATCAAATAACGGCTACACTGACAGACTGATTCATTTATTCCAAACGAGATTTGTTAACTATTAACGGATGAATATTTGATGAGACCAAATAGACCGTCATCTCCAACCGAATCCATTCGTTAACAATAACTAATCCTTTCTTTCAGTGTATTTACGGATGTTTTAGTTCTTGACATAAGCCATACATAAGCCGTACATAAGCTCCCCCTTAAAAATGATGTAGATGGCTCACTCTGTTGTTACTAATTTTGCGGTAGAGTAATCCTTCAAAAATCCTCAGCCACAAAAAATCCAATCTAAGTTGCGCAAACCACTCCAGTAGGAAATGCGATAACCATAGTTATGTAAATATGTAGTGACGATACACTCTTGAGTAAAGGGGCTCGTCCTGCTGATCGAATGTTTTACTGTCCATTAAACTAGATTGAAAACTATTCAGAAGTTGTTGAATGGACAGAGTTTTATGAAGAACCGGCTGCAAACTTCCTCATTCGCCGTAGAGAGCCTTCAGTTTTCCCATGATGCATGTTGAGTGCGTTAAAATTTGGGTTTTTGCCTCGGTTTGCTTCGCCTCGGTCTTCTACATATAAAAAAAAATACAAAAAACTGGAAATCGAGATGTGATAAATTGAGCCGGAGTCATCACGAGAGGAATCGATATACTGTTGAAAATTTTCGTCTGAAATTTCTGGTACATTTTTTGGAAATTTTTATCGAATTTAATTACTACTGAAATTTTAAAGAATTTCGTCATTGAGAACTCGAAAATTTCATGAAAAAATGAATGAAAAATGTAAATGTCCGTTCCATTTTTCCCTGAAAATGAATAGAAAACCAGAAAAATGGGTACATATATTTTAGAATTTTCAGGACGGTGACACTGCATGCGATTTAGGGGGAAAAAATCATGAAATTTCAGATTTCATTGAAAATTCAATGTCATTTGACAGTGAATATTCATATTAGATTAGAAATTCAAATAAATTAGGTAATTCTCAGTTATAATACCCCGAGACCTTCAAAATTATCGGAATATTTCCCGATAGCTTCGTTGCAAACAAATGAAAGTACTGCGCACTCGGGATTTTTAGCCTGCAAAACTTGACATTTGTTTGTTTACAAAGAAGTTTGAGGGAAATATTGCGATTAATTTTGAAGGTCTCGGGGTATTCGGCGGAGAATTTTTCGGGACTGGATTTTGGCCAAGCAGAGCGCAGTATTCGAGGGCTTCTTCCAACAAAACCTGCAATTACACGGAGAGAAAAGTCAGAGAATTTTTGTGGAGAAATTCCGGGAAAAATTCTAGTGCTGCACTAGAATTGAGGCGCAATGTGCCAGCACATGAAAATTTCCCCTTCGACACTAGAAAATTTGTCGTTTCATCACGAAATCTTCTTTATCGGCAAACGAAAAAATACTCGACAGACAAAAAAATTTTCCCCGGTCACAATTTTCGTTTTTTTCCTCTTAAATTATTCATTAATAACATCAACGTTATTTAAATTAATGTATTATAGTATCAACAAAAATGAGCCTCAAGTCAACGAATTATTTTTATTTTTTTTTTATTGCATTTGTTCCACGATTACAGGGAATTACATTATCTTAAAACGTCATCACTGAATAATGTCAGTAATTTTCAACAATTTCTACGACCGGTTGTTTCACACTTTTTTCCCACAAATTTGATATGGTTAATCACACTTTCAGAGAAAAATACGCCCAATAATCCCTGATTATCACATAATTCTGCAGAACACGCGCTAACGTTACCTGACGTTGAAGACGTCATTTGTAAGTCTCCACTCGGGACTCCTGAGTGCAGCTGTTCGACTCACTTCGCCGAGCCGAACGTTGCCGATGTCGCGCGGAAACATATGAGGATAGGAAGAATGGCAAAAATTCTAGCGCTAGCACTAGAAAAATTCTCCAACTGCACAATAAAATTTCTAATGTTACCAAGACTTAATGAAGTTTTTCCCACAATTTTCTACGGAATTCCCCACAAAATTGACACAGCGGGAAATTTTCTAGTGCATGCTCTAGAATTTTTCTCGTGCTTCATTGCAAAAATTGATTAAACTACAGCAAAATTTCCGTGCTGATCTAGAATTTTTATTCTTATTTCGATTAAAATATGGGAGTTCGGCAGTTTGCGCCTCGTTTCTGGTGCTGAGCACTAGAATTTTTCCCCGACTTTTCTCTCCGTGTAGTTAGAAATAAATGAAGAGCTACTATGCAATTATCAGATGCAATTTCCAGAAGCTAGTGTGCAATTTCCGCAAGTAATACCACGAGAGCTTCAAAATTATCGAGCAATTCCCGATGGTTCATTGCAAACAAACGAAGGAGTCAAGTTTTTCAGGTTAAAAAATGACGACTGCGAAGCACGAGTGATTTTTCCTGAAAAACTTGACGACTGCCTCCGTATTGGTATTCAAAGTTTGTCACCGGTAACACCAGCAGGTATTATGAAAAATGGCGTGCTACGCGTGCACAAATAATCAAACTTTATGTCCTTGTAACACTGTATAATTCCATTCTTCTGATGTTATATTTTGTTTATTATAAAATGGAAAGACTAATTGTATATTTTTTGAATGATTTCAGGCTGTTTCAGAAAGGCTGGAATTAGCGCCCGCAGGTGGAAGGTCGGAACCTCAGGTAAAGTAGAACTGGGGAAATTGTGCTCCTCACATTTACCCGCACTTTACCAATTCCCACTCACATCCTTGTCTTCCACCTCTGAAAACCAAGGGAACTCCTCAGGATGACTTTAGGAATAAGTGACCATTTATATGAAGCGTTTTTGCTTCAGATCGATAACCGAATAATACTGTAATTATAGGTTGCCACCTTATGTGAAGCTAGTGAGGTGTACTTGGCACAGCACATGGGAGAACAAGGACGATGGGTTTCATCAACCGACCAGAAAAGTTGTATGTCAGATAAACTGCAGATCCTCGAGTATTGCAAAAAGGTCAGTGTACTGTGTGTTAGAGAAGACTGTTTTCTTGTAAAAGGCAGTGGATTATGTTGCATTTTTTGGGCGGACGTATCGTAGGAATTGGACACCAAATACTCCAATGTGCAAATGTATTCATCCAAGGTAGAAACCGATATGTTGTTCGTTTGTTGATAAATTCATGATGATCTCTGTTCAATTTCTTCAACAAGAATTCATACGAGGTATTCCATGTCAAACTGATTAACCTCTGACCTTCACCCTTCCGAAAGTAAACGGGGATTTTTTGCTGTGTTGACAGGCTTAAAAAATTTTCTCCTAATTTGGCAGATATGATTTTTTTGTAGTTATTCATTTTCTCTACCTAAATCACGTTCTAGTCAACCAGTTTCAATTTATTAACTACCAAAATGTTTTATTTTCTGTCACGAAGCGTGCCTAAAAAGTTACTTTTTTGCACAGCGTGATAAAAAAAAATATTTTTGACACTGCTGGTACGTTCACCGCATGCCGAAAAGTGCCTTTTCGTTTACCCGTAAACGAAAAGTAAACGAAAAGTCGTTTCGTTTACTTGTGAGGTTGTAAAACGAAAGCAAAAAAAAAAATTCTAAGAGAATTAGAATTTAGAGAGCAAAAATTCCCACCTCACCCAGCCGGGAATCGAACTCGGATTTCCCAGATACGCGCCGGGCACTCTTACCGAATAAGCTACCGGTAACCACAGAAATTCACTCAAATTCACCTCATACCCCGCCTAACCTCCTTTAGGCATTAAAGAATTCTAAGAGAATTAGAATTTAGAGAGAAAAAATTTCCGCTTCACCCAGCCAGGAATTGAACCCGGGTCTCCCAGATACGCGCCGGGTACTTTTACCGACTAAGTTACCGGGAACCACAGAAATTCACTCTCAAATTCACCTCATACCCCGCCTAACCTCCTTTAGGCCCGGCGCAAAAAAAAAAATTCTAAGAGAATTAGAATTTAGAGAAAAAAAAATAAATTCTAAGAGAATTAGAATTTAGAGAGAAAAAATTTTCGCTTCACCCAACCGGGAATCGAACCCGGGTCTCCCGGATACGCGCCGGGCACTCTTACCGACTAAGCTACCGGGACCCACAGAAATTCACTCTCAAATTCACCTCATACACGGCCTAACCTCCTTTAGGCATTAAAGAATTCTAAGAGAACCACTCGTTCAGCCACTCGTTGAACGTAACATAACTGTTAAAAAATATTGCTCGACACATATGAGGCGGGAATTTTTAACTCGTGTGATCGGCAGCCCTCGGCTTCGCCTCGAGCCGCCAACTTCATACTCGTAAAAATTGCATCTCACTCGTATCGAAATATACTATTCCAGAAGATTACTCAACTTCTAGCATTGCCAAAATATTATAGTATATTTCGTTACGAGTCAGCTCCTATTCGATTTCAGCTCATGTGAAACACACTTGTGCAAATTCCCATCTCACATGTGTCGAACAACATTTTTTGACAGTGATGGTGCCCCATGTACCATACATGTAAACGAAAAGAATTTTCGTCTATTTTTCGTATATGAGTAAACGAAAAGGCAATTTTCGGCACGAGGTGAACGTAGAAGCAGTGTCAAAAATACTTGTTTTGTATGTGAGCCAGTAAAATGAAACATTTTGATGCTTGATAAATGGAAATCAGTTGATTAGAACGTGAGTTATAGAAATTCGAAAAAAAACTGCAGATAGTTTTTTAATCCAGGCAATCCAGCAAAAAATCTCTGTTTATTAAATTATGGCGGGCGTTGGCATAAAATACCTCATGTAACAAATTCTGCCATCTTTAGAATTGAAAATACATTTGAAAATGGAAAAAATTGATAAGATGAGGATATAGAAGGTTAGATAAAAGTGGAGCCTCATGACTTTATTGACATGGGCTCTAACATTAACATTAACAGTAATATTAACACTGATATTGAAATTGAAATGGACTCACACATACACCAATGGACATTGGACAATTTCACCAAACGTTTCAAACAGATAGCACGTTCACCTAGGCACAAAGAAACAACTGCTGAAAGACTGCGGAAGAGCTTAGAATATCAAACTCCTTCATCTGAAGGGAATTCTGAGCGTCTTTCACAATTCGCCATCAACACAGCGCACCGAATTTTTCTAGATGTGAACGATACGTGTCTCAAAATGATGTTTTCCATAAAAAGTGAAAATATCAGCGATAACTGCTTCTCCCGTTAAGCATGACGGGGTCGAATGAATCTTCATAATGCATATACGGCTTGGTGTATCCTCAAATGTGAATACACACGCCTTCAATGGAGTCGAGTGTCTGAATGAAAGTACTAACATACTTGCTGAGGATAGTGGTTAACTACCTTGCTAATAAAGCCTTTTAACCTCTCAAGCCTATACCGCATATAAACCGAAAGTTCAATATTTCCAAAAATAGTACTTCATAAATTTGTACAAACAGTGTTATGAAGACCAATCGCTTGAATTTGATTGTTCCTACTCTTTATCATCTTTGGGCTATTGGAGTTGGTGAATCGCTTTTCTATTCAGCAGATAGCAAGGTTAGTACTAAAAGCGGCTCATCAGCTAGTAGATCTGATGACTTCGCGTGATACATGACACATTTTTCATCACCAAGCTCGATTCCGTTTCGTTCAATAATTGTAACGAAACATTTAGAAAAGACTAACTCTACGTTTTTTTTTATCGTTAGTTTACATCGCTTCGACCCGCTTAGGGTATACTGCGATGCTGATCAAGACTTTAAATGGTAAGATCGCACCGTTCTACCCGGCCGGGATTTGAACTTGGAACTTTTCGCCTGTGAGGCAACGAACTTACCCACTGCGCCAAGCCACCGGGAATTAACTCTACGTTTGATGAGACGTTTAAAAAGATCAGGAGTAAATGTAGTTAACCGGGTAAATTCATTTATTCCACATCTAGTATTCAAAACTATCTTTAAAATGGTTTGGTAATGATTGGTATAACCTTAGAATTCGAACATCTTCACAGGTACTATGTACTACTTTGGTGCAAAAAAATATAAGTATAAGTCGTGGAGTCTTAAGTTCATTATTCCTGTGGTTCATTCTTATTATATTCATCAGTTTTTATAAATGTCAATGGAAGGGCTTCCTTTTTAAACTCCGTCGTACCTTCTTACGACAATAAAATGAAAGTAATTTTATATGGATATCCCTTCATTTTGAAGAATTAAAATTCTTTTCTCTCAATGAAGTAAACAAGTTCCTAAAGGAAGCAATAGTTATTGGTGAAGGATTCAAACCTGAGCAACTCATCTGCGTGAACCAGGACTCACGACGTGGATGTGGTTGGTGCAGAGTCCCAAAAAGAAAATATAAAAAAATTTATTAATTATGTATATTCGAATTTAATCGATGGTCGGAGTCGAAATTTTACCGGGTCTCTCAACGTAGTTTCAAGGTCCACTGGTGGGTTTAGGACGTTGAAAGTACGTCGTCCAGTGTACAGGCTCAAATGCACCGATTCAACCTACTTTCGACATAAATACCGTCTCTTTTTTCCATTTTTTCCAGATTGTACGTTGAAATTAGGTTGAAACTAAACGTATCCCCAACGTTCCTCTACCGTATATTCTTTCCTTCCTTCCTCCCCCCCTACCCTCTTCACACTACCAGTTCCATTCTAACATCGATTAATTGATTAAATCTTGCATAAATTAATCGGTGCAAGAATGCCAAAAATATAAATATTATTAACTCAGGGAAACAAAAAAGGGAAAAAAAGAAAAAAAGATCGGTCCATTGGTTCTCGAGATATCTCTGCTTGTAGTTCTGCCATGTTCCCTTTCGGTCACCCATCCTTTTTCTGGTTTTACTCGCTACTGCTCAAGCTCAGTAAACGCAGGATATCCCGGTATGCTTCTGAGCTGTCCAGTTGCTTGTGGGGAGTTGTATTTTTTTTCGGGTTTATATAAGCAACTAATAAGAAGAAAAATAGGAAAAAACAGGAAGAAAGTAGGCAATAGAGTAATACAGGAAATTAAGAGGGAAGCAGCAGGGGGAGGAGATGAGAGGGAATTAGAGTCCATATAGGTCTAAGGCGTCTAAGGGTGGGACCCTTCATATAAAAGTCAGTGAGTGTGAAGATCCGATAAGTGTAAGAGTTAGTTGAGTCTGAAGGATCACGCGAATCAAAGGGTCAGTTGAATCTAAGGGTCAAAAGAGAACGAAAGGTCAGGCGAATGTAAGGGTCAGATAAGTAAAAGGCTCAGTTGAGTTTAAGGGTCAGTTGTGTTCAACTGTCAGTTGAGTTTAAGGATCAATTGAGTTTAAGGGTCAAATAAATCTAAGGGTCAAATGAGTATGAGGGCCAGATGGATTTTTTTATCAATAAGCGTAAAACCTTCAGCATAGGGCCAGATGGATACAAGGGTCAGCCGAGTCCGAAGAATCACACGAATCTGAGGGTCAAAATGGTACGAAGGGTCAGGTGAATATAAGGGTCAGTTGATTATGGGTCAGATAAGTAGAAGTCTGAGTTGAGTTTAAAGGTTAGATGCGCCTCAGTGATAGTTAAGTTTAAGGGTCAGATGGGTCTAAGGATTAGTTGAGTCCGAAGGATCATGCGAATTTGAGGGTCTGTTGAGTAAGGGTCAGATATGCAAAGGCTTCATCAGTTCAGTTTAAAGGTCAATTGCGTCCAAGTGTCAGTTGAGTTTAAGGGTCAGATGGGTCTAAGGATTAGTTGAGTCCGAAGGATCATGCGAATTTGAGGGTCTGTTGAGTAAGGGTCAGATATGCAAAGGCTTCATCAGTTCAGTTTAAAGGTCAATTGCGTCCAAGTGTCAGTTGAGTTTAAGGGTCAGATGGGTCTAAGGATTAGTTGAGTCCGAAGGATCATGCGAATTTGAGGGTCTGTTGAGTAAGGGTCAGATATGCAAAGGCTTCATCAGTTCAGTTTAAAGGTCAATTGCGTCCAAGTGTCAGTTGAGTTTAAGGGTCAGATGGGTCTAAGGGTTATTTGAGTCCGAAGGATCCGGCGAATCTAAGAGTCAGTTGAGTCTAAGGGTCAAACAGCTACAAAGGGTCAAGCGGGTTTAAGGGTCAGTTGAGTTTGAAGGATCACACGAGTCAGTTGAGCCTAAGGGTCAAAAGAGTACGAAGGGTCAGGCGAATCTAAACGTCAGATGAGTAAAAGGCTGAGTTGAGTTTAAGGGTCAGTTCAATCTAAAAGTCAGATGACCTTTGGCTCACCTGACCCTCAGGATCGATCTGACCCTCAGACTCATTTGACCCTTATACTCAACTAACCCTTCTGACCCTTGGACCCAACTCATCCTTCAGACGCACGATTGTTTGAACTTCGAACTAATGTTATTAATGTACCAACACTAATAATTTAGTTACGTGAGTCTTTAACACGGTAATGATTTTTTTAATTATCGTCAATAATGACCTTGATACAATCAAATGTGGACGTCGAAACTTACAACGTACGTTAACAGAAAACAAACGTCATTAACGTTGAGAGTACGTTTAATATACGGTGGATATTAAGTGTTTTTCAATATCCATGGGCCTTCACGTTGAGATAAGTTGAAAGTACGGTAAAAATTAGGCGGAGAATAGTAGATAGACTAGGCGGGTTCTGGATAGCTTCGCGAAATCACCACCAGGAGCACCACCGTCATGGAAGGTTCTCGAATAGTGGGGCCACCGTCGCGGAACGTTCGAGAAGGATGACATCATCGATGACTCATCGACTCGCGTGGTGGTGGAATCCCTCTAAAGGCCACCATACACAGGCGCACGGCGTACGCAGACCCGGTCCGTGCGGACACGGTCAGTGGCCTGTACACCCCCATACACGGAACGACCAGAATGTCTGCGATATTGATACCTTCATATGATTTTAAACAATTCCGCGATGAATCTCTTCGATTAAAAGTATTCCGATCATCGAATGTTTTTGTTTTTACTTGAAAAATGATGAAAAATATAATAAAAGTCTTCATTTTAATATTTCGTATCCATTTCAACAATATTCTCACTGTAAATGGATAATTTCATATATGTTTTTCAATGGAAATATTTTATTCAGGAGAAACTAATTCCCTTATTCTGGATGAATTCTCTATAAGAATCCAATCGAAGATCATTAGATCTTCCATAGAAATTAGGAATTACTTTGTCGCGTGCAAAATGATTCAATTTCTAATCAATAAATTCATAATTTGGGTCAAGGGGAATGATGAATATATTTGACGAATTATTTAATATTACTTTATTATTAAAACAAGAATATTATTAAAGGAAAATAGATTCTATTCATTTTTTCTTTGGGGATAGCGCATGCGCAAATGCTCCTGCTCCGCGTACCGGGTCCGTTGTCACCATACACGGACGAACTTGAGGGCAATTTTGGTACGCGACGGACCCGGTTTTCAAGCCGTCTTGAAAGACCACGCGCCACGGACCCGGTCTGGCGGACCTGGTCCGTGACCCTCCACACACAGGCGAACTTGGTCTCTTGGAGGCTCAATTTCGGCTGGTCCGCGTACCTCGTACGTCCGTGTATGGTGGCCTTTAGACTTGTTGGGACTTGTATGAAATATAATGACCTGTTGAAACTTGCATGAAATCGGATATTGGCACCACCGTCGCGGAAGGTTCAAGACGGATGACGTCATTGATGAGTCATCGACACGCCTGATGGGGGAACCTCCTAAGTCCTGGTGGGACTTGTATGAAATATAATGACCTGTTGAAACTTGCATGAAATCGGATATTGGCACCACCGTCGCGGAAGGTTCAAGACGGATGACGTCATTGATGAGTCATCGACACGCCTGATGGGGGAACCTCCTAAGTCCTGGTGGGACTTGTATGAAATATAATGACCTGTTGAAACTTGCATGAAATCGGATATTGGCACCACCGTCGCGGAAGGTTCAAGACGGATGACGTCATTGATGAGTCATCGACACGCCTGATGGGGGAACCTCCTAAGTCCTGGTGGGACTTGTATGAAATATAATACTATGAAAACCTGTGGACACATGGATAAAATTGGATATTGCCGCCACAATCGCGGAAATTTCGAGATGAATGACGTCATCGATGAGTCACTCGGACTGAGGACTCATTTACTTGCACGGTGGGGGAACTCCCTGTAAGTTCTAAAGATGTGCAAATATTTAATAACATTTGCCAACATTTGACAACAATTGCAAACATTTGGAAACATTCCCGAGTCGAATATTAGGACCTGAATTCTCCCTTGAACATCTATCATCAGTAGGAGGACCAGGATGAAGTTAGGGTGTATTTACATTCAGAAAGACCCCCTGGTTTCCGCCTGAACGTGCGAGTTATTTCCAAATTCCGAGGGTTCAGGAGGAAAACAGGAGGTGTGTTAAACCTATTTATCGCCTGCACCCCCTAAAATGTTTTCCACTTCATCCCTCCTGGAAAGAACCTACAAATCCTTTCGAGGTATTTTTTTTTATTTTTAATTATTAACATGAGAATTGTTAATATACATTGTTTGTATGAACGTATATAAGAAATACATGAAAGTAAAAGTAAATGAGGAGCCTTTAGCGATATCCATGTGGGTGAAGCTGGCTATCCATCATGTCTCTTCTCCGGGGGCTCAGAAGAGTCTTTAGACTTAGGATTGTCTTAGTCTTTTAGGATTGTTTTTTCGCGTTTCTGCCTTTTGTTTGATGCAGTTTTATTGATATGCTCCACATATTTGTCTCTGTCAATGACTTTATCACATTTCCTGGCTATTCGTGACGCCCATGCTGTATTGCTTAATTGCGGATGAGGCTTCAAAGGAAGACAATGGATTCCGCGAAAGTGTTAATCATAAAGCAAGATCATTGCGAATCACCCTTTGGTTAGTGTGGCTCATCGCGAATAAATGTATTGATAATAATTGTAATGATTGAAGTGTTATAGAATCTTCATGTTGCTAACAAACGAAATAATTTTGTAATAATGATGGAATTTCTGAGAAATTTACATTTATAGAATTTTAAAGAGACTAGAAATCCTCTTTGTAACAGAAAAAACAGCAGTAAAAAGTCGGAGGGGGGGGGACATAAACATACGAAATATTTGGTGAACCCCCTCTCTCCCGATTTTTTTTTGGCTGTTTTTTTCTGTTAGAAAGAAAATTTCCAATTTCTCTAAAATTCTACAAATTTCAATGTTGAGTGTTTATTTCCCTTTTTGTTCAACTATTTGAAAGTAACTTTTTCGTCATTACTTTTCAATATTTAATTGTTCAATTTTTCAATTTTCGAATTTTTGAATGATAAAAGTAGTACCAAGACTCCAATTAATCAGCTACCAATTTTGTTATGAATTTTTCGAAGAATATGTTTTTACACATTCAAAATAGCCATTATGAACTAATTGTGTGGAATTTGAATCGTACACAGGGAACTGTCATTTTCGTGTGAAAAATTACACTATTCATGTGAAGTAGCCAGAAAAATTATTCTCATAAATTAGAAAATATACTATAAATATTTGGAGGATAAGACCTAAAAAAAGGTCTCTACAATAATTTCGTTATCTGCCCTAGATTCCGCGATATCCTTCAAAAACTAAACCCTGACATTAATCAATCTACTTCACAACTGTCTTCCTCATCTCAGAATTTCATCTAAGATCGATAAATCTGTCCGAACTAACTGGTGGGTGGTGGAGGTGGTAGTGGTTGAGCCAGAAATATCGGTAAAGAGTTTAGATCGATGCCAGGGGGTGCTGGTGGTTGATGCTGCTGAGCAGGTGGTGGTAGAGGAGCAGCTGGTGGCCAACCACCCATGTGCTGGGACTGCCAGCCCGGATATCTTGGTGGTGGTGCTATACCAGGTGGTGGAGGTTCATTGCTTCCTCTCATCCAGGGCATCACTGAGGGAATACTCGGCTGGTTTGGTTGAGCCCCTGGAGGTGGTGGCAGAGGCTGCATGACTTCTGGGGGTGGGGGCTGCTGCCACTGCATGTTCATACCATTCATGTTGTTGGGGTCTGCCTGGGTCCAGGGAGGGACCATACCTGGTGGTGGCATCATTGGACCATTCTGCATCATTTGAGGGGGTGGATGGGCTGGGGCTACCATTAAAGCTCGTGGGGCTTGCTGTTTGTCAAATAATCCAGGATAATTCAGATTGGCATTAGCTCGTTGTCCCGATTTAGAACGATCTGGTGGTGGTCCTTCGCCAAGTTTAGCCATCAAAGACATGTATTCCTCATCGATCTTAGTTTTATCACCAGCTGGTCCCATCGCACCCATTCCAGCAGCTGCTGGTCCACCCTGACCCGGACGCTTTGATCTGCAGTCTCGCAATGTGGCCAGCTCCACCACAGCTCGAGCACACGATATTATTGGTTACATTGGGCTTGTCTGGACACATCCAGGATTTGTGATCTGATGCTCCACAATTTGTGCATCTGGGGCTGTCATTTTTACAAAAAGTTCCATTCAGGAGAGCCAATTCACGAAGCTGATTACGTCGGAGGTCGGGTTGACCTTCTGGGACTTCTACTCCCTGTCTTATTATCTCGTGAATTCTCTCAACAGCTTTCTTCACAGCATCCAAATTATTAGCAGTAATGTATGCATGGAGTGGTTCATCCTTACCAGGCAATGGTTGACCATCTTTTCTCCCCACTTTTCCCTCTTTAACAGATCCTTTACCACGAATTATGGTTTTTGCACCAGTTTCTTTCTCCATAGATTTCAATGTATTTCCACGTCAAAAATAACGGTCAGAAACGACAGTCAAAAATAAGGGTGGGAATTTCAGTAATTTTCATCGCAAACAGAAATGAACAAAATAGTGAGCTACTCAATCATCCTGGCTATCAGAGTTAATTCAGGGGATTTATGATTCCTTTTCATTCGACAGGAGGAGAAGGGGGAAAAAAGTATCAGTTGGGAAAGGTTTTTACGTCTTTAGGATGAGGCAGGATCATATAAGGAGTTATTCAGGATGTATAGGATGAAGGAAGGAGGAAAAAATATCTCACGGAGGTAATAGGGGGCAATAAGTTCCAAATATACGACTCGAGGAGGTAATAGGGGAGAATAAGGTCCAGATATTCGACTCGAGGAGGTAATAGGGGGGAATAAGGTCCAGATATTCGACTCGGCTTTGCAAACATTTGACAAAATTTGCAAACATTTGCAAACATTCTGCAAAGATTGGACAACATTTGCAAATATTTACAAACATGCAAACATGGGCAAATATGTGATAACAAGGGTCGATTATTTTCAAGATGAATGATATCGGTGAGTCACTCAGACTGATAACTCATCGATGTGCGAGGTGGGGGTTTCCCGTAAGTCCTGTTGAGACTTGTCCAGAATAATGATAATGATGATAATACTGAGGAACGTTTGAGATGGATGATTCATTGATCTGCACGGTGGGGGTAAGTCCTGTTGAGGTTTGTTGAGGAATAATAATAATGTGAGGTGAATGACATCATCGCTCCGGTCGATGACTCATCGATTCATGTGGTGGAGGTGTCTCGTAATGCTGTCGAGCCTTGTATGGAATACGATTCCATGATGCCTCACAGATTCTTACGAAAGATAGTAGATTATGTCATAAGGACGATAGGTCGAGGTTTGTGAGGAGTGCTGCAAACTTCAAACGACTCACAAACCGAGGCCATCGTCCGAATGACATAATCTATTTTTTATCACGACGTCCCGCAAAGGAGGGGTGGGGTGGGGGCGGAGAAGAGAGAAGAAGAAGGAGATATTATCGTGCGCTAGCCGCAGTTAGCACTCCTAGGAGCGCTAAAGCGGGACACGAAGTCCGCCGTTTCTCTTTATCAAGTCCGTGGCTGCTAATCGCCACCTATCGGCCGCAGAACAGGCCGATAGGTGCCGGTTAGCGGGACTCAGCGCTGAAATAGTATATTATGTCATCAAGCGATAAAAGTATTATCTGGCGAATGTGGCTTTATAATCCGAGCCGAAGGCGAAGATTATAATCACATGCGCCAGATAATACTTTTATCGCCGTGTGACATATAATATTTTATGTCGGTGGGCCCGAAAACCGCGATCTAACCGAGCAAAGCGAGGTTTATGGGGCCTAATTACATAAATGATGTTATTGGTATTTTAGTTGTTCTGGAATATTCGAGAAAATTAGAGGTTTTATAAAATAGATCGCGCCACAATCACCGAATGTTCTCGAGATGAATGACATCATCGCTCATGTGGTGGAGGTATCTCATAATTCCCGTTGAGAATTGTGTGGGATATGATTCCATGATGACTCACAGATTCATATGAGGAAATTATGTCATTGGTATTTTAGTTATTCTCGAATATTCGAGAAAATCAGAGATTTTTATAAAAGAGGTAGCGCCACAATCGTTGAATTTTCTCGACGGATGACATCATCGCTCAGGCCGATAACTCATCGATTCGCATGGTTGTGGGTACTTCATAAATTCTATCGTAGCTTCAACGTGCAGGACATCAAGATCATCATCATTGACAAATAAGTTTTTTTGTGAAAGAATATTAAATTGAATATTATTAGGAAAAAATAGGAGGAATATATTTAATACTCAATTTAAAATAATTGTATGATGAAAAGTATGCATAAAACAATAAAACCGCTTATTTAAATGGGAAAAAAAGTTTTTTCATTTATTTAAATGTGTACATTGTTATCATTATCATGATTTGTGACCTTTTCCTGAATTTATATTAACAATAATTCCTGAAATGAGGATCTGGGCAATTAAAGAAAGAGGACAAATAAGGGATATTCTAAGACAATCAACTGTATTTCCTTTAATTACAAATTAGATTGTTAAGAGACGTTAATGAGGCCTTTTCATGAGATCTAGGGGAGGGGGGGAGGCCAGGCCACTTTTGTACACGTAAAAAGAGGGATGATTTTAGAGCTTAAACAAAAGGGGAGTATGGTTAGGGATGATTCTAGATGTGTCGGGGGGGAATTACCAAAGAAAGAAATAATGATCGAGGAAAACGGATTTACTGGGGAAATCAAGAAAACAAGTATGGCACACCGTTGGGGGGGATTCAGGGATAGAATTCAAGAGCAAGGGGAAAATGAGGGGGACAACTCGTACTCACGACGGGGCTTTACTCTAGCGAACACGTGGGAATTCCACCGACGTCTTGTAACTCCTTCAAAATACCAGGGGACTTTCCTGGAGAGCCTCCTTTCCTCCTCAGGGTTCCAAGGCACCAAGTTTAGAGCTGGGATGAGCTCAGTAACACCAAGAATCCTCTTTTCGTCCATCAGAATATCAAATAATAATAACTTCCAGGGTACTTTTCACTTCTCTAATAATTAAATCGGGGCGCACGTGGCAATTTACGGGGCAGCTGTTGCGCGAGTGCCTCTTTCTCCTCTCTGCTTTCTTCTCCTTCCTCTTTCGCGAGGATTCGCTAATTGTCGTGTCCCATCGTGTCATCTTCGTGAAGAATCGGGGCCAACCAAGGTGTATGAATTGTGCTTACGATCATTGTCCAGGGATGTATCAATGGTGAATCTCGAGGGCGGTGAATATCCAAGGCTAGTATCTGGGGCATTTCTAGGGGGGCACCGGCTCCTGTAGTCGATCTAGGTGGGCCGGAACTGATGACTTCCTTCGGCGGCTGTTCGTCGTTGATTCCAGGGGCCAGGGTAAGGGGTTAACGAGGGGAAAAGCTGGGGAGAAGGTATCCAACGATGGCGGGATTTACGTATTAGGGGGCTGAGTGTGTGTGGGAAAAATGTAATATAAAAATAATAAAAAATAAATAAATGTGCCTCGTCACAGATTATAAGAAACAATCTGTGAAACTATTAGGTGTGTGACTTAATTTTTACAGATTTTTTCTTCGAGCTTAAAATTATATTTAAAATAGCAATATATTCACGGTCTTTTCTGTTTTTTGAAAGAATCGGACAAAAGGTTTCAGAATGGGTTTCGGAACAAGTCTATGTAAGTTACATAACTTTTCAAAATAGCAGAGTTTACGATGGCAACTGATAAACAGCACATTCGGCACTGCATTTTATACGAATTCCAACAAGGAAAAAATGCTTCTGATGCACGGGAATCAATGTGCAGTGTTCTTGGTGCCGACGTTGTATCTTATGAAACGTGTAATTATTGGTACAAACGTTTTAGAAGTGGTGATTTCGATCTCAGTGACGAACCACGTCCTGGACAGCCTCGACACTTTACACATGCGGAATTGCAAGTTCTACTGGATGAAGGCTCAACACAAACGCAACAAGAGCTTGCAACTCAATTAGGAGTCACCCGAACAGCTATTTCTAAGCGTTTGCGCCAAATGGGAAAAATCCAAAAACTTGGAAGGTGGGTCCCACATGCATTGACCGAACACAACCTAGGTCAACGCATGAACACGTGCCTTTCACTGCTTGCCCGGCAACAAAAAAAGGACTTCTTGTGGAGAATTGTGACGGGTGATGGAAAGTATATTTTTTACGAGAATCCCAAACGTAAAAAGTCGTGGGTAGATCCCGGACAATCCAGTACATCGACGCCGAAACAGAACATCCACTTGAAGAAGATTCTCCTGTGTATCTGCTGGGACATGAAGGGTGTGCTTCATGGCGAACTCCTGGAAACAGGTCAGACGGTGACTGCGGAACGCTACAGCCGACAACTGAACAAACTGAGCGAAGAACTTGATCGGAAAATGCCCTTTACTGGGCAAGGAAGCAGGCAAGTCATACTGCTGCATGGCGATGCTCGACCACACGTTGCTCCCGCGACTCAGAAGACTCTTAAACTTGGGATAGAAAGTTCCCTCGCACGCGGCATATTCACCAGACTTGGTCCCATCCGACTATCACTTGTTCCGGTCCATGCAGCACGCCTTAGTGGATAAACAGTTTGAAACGCTGGACGATGTGCGTAAATTCGTCGATGACTTTATCGCCTCGAAGCCTGCAAGTTTCTTTCGCGACGGCATTCGAATGTTACCTGAGAGATGGCGCAAGGTCATAGAGAACGATGGACAATGTTTCCAAGATTAAGTTCGTTGTTCTTTATTTTTTATATTAAATAAATTTACTGAAAAATCTGTAAAAATTAAGTCACACACCTAATATATTGTAATATCCGGTGAAAGAAGAAATACGACACACACATTAAAAGGTTGGGGCGGTTTATTAATTACAATAAAAAGGCAAGACACTGATAGTTGTACACGAGCTTTAAAAAGGATCACCGATCCATGTTCATTAGACAGTTCTAATTCAGGGCCTCCTTCAGGTCAATGACAATTGAATAAGGATTCGAAAATTGGATGAAACTGCTTGACCTGAAGAAAGGGAATTTTATTCTAAATTGATGGATGAGCATGTATAGGATGAACATTATCAGCATGCTATGAATGTATGGAATGAATTCAATATTGAGACGTTAGGAGAATGCTCAGATCTTTATCTGCAGACTGATGTCTTATTATTAGCCGATATATTTCCGAATTTTCATCGTAGCTGCTTTTCTACCTATGAATTGGACCCATTGCATTACTATATAGCACCTGGATTAGCTTTTGATGCAATGTTGAAATATACGGGGGTAAATTTAGAGCTTTTCATTGATCCTGAAATTATATTATTCATCGAGAAAGGTATCAGAGGTGAAGTATCACAATGTACGAACAGATATGCTCAGGCGAATAATCTATTAATGGGAGAATTGTACGATAAAGATTCTGAAGCATTTTATTTTATGTATTATGATGTAAATAATTCATATGGGGCCACGATGAGCATTAGTTTGCCATTTGATTCATTTGTATGGGCTGATAGTAATTCTGTAGACATTCTAAATGTTCCAGACGATTCCCCAGTGGGATATATCCTCGAAGTTGCTTTGGAGTATCCTACAGAATTGCATCAATCACATAAAGATTTTCCACTCTGCCCTGAACATTTCATCCCTCTCGGGAGCAAACATGCAAAATTAGCAACCACACTTTATCCGAAAGAAAAGTATGTGCTACATTACCGGAACTTAAAACAATACACAGCTCTTGGAATGAAACTAAAACATATTCATCGTATCTTGAAATTCAATCAGAAGCCCTGGTTGAAATCCTACATTAATCTGAATACTAATAAGAGACAACAATCAAAGAATGAATTCGAAAACAACTTCTATAAATTGATGAATATTGCTGTGTTCGGGAAAAAGATGGAAAATGTTAGGAAGCAGAAAGACATCAAGCTTGTCATACATTGGGGTGGTCGATATGGTGCACAAGCCTTGATAGCAAAACAAAACTTTCATAGCTGTATGGTGTTTGATGCGGATATAGTTATTATCGAAATGAATCGAACATTCGTTTATTCCAAGAAATTTATCTATCTTGGTTTCACAATCTTCGATTTATCGAAAACGATGGTGTACGATTATCACTACAACTATGTGAAATCTAAATTCGGACACACAGCAAAATTGATGTATACTGATACAGATAGATTATTATAGTCATTTCAAGTACCCAATATGTACGAGTGTATGAAACAAGACATACACATGTTCGATACATCTGACTATCGACAGGATAATGAGTATGGAATGCCGCTAGCGAACAAGAAAGTGTTGGGTCTTATGAAAGATGAAAACAGTGGTCGAATTATGGTTGAATTTGTCGGTCTCCGAGCGAAGACATAGGCATTTAAGATGTTAGATGATGATAAAGCTAAGAAGAAGAAAACTAAAGGTGTTAAAGCTTCAACTTTCAGGAAGATCACGTTTAATGATTATAAACACTGTCTCTTTGATAATGAGTATATTGTGAAAATCAGTATTTGATCCAGAGCAAAAAACCTGAGGTACACACAATCTGCCAGCAGAAGTTGGTTTTGAGTTGAGAAGACGATAAACGAATGATTTCACATAACACAACAGACACTCTTCCTTGGAGGTATGTCAAGCCACTTGTGTAATGATATTGTTACGTATCCCCCTTCGAATCCTCATTCAATTGTCAATCACCTGAAGGAGGCCCTGAATTAGGACTGTCTGATGAACATGGATCGGTGATTCTTTTTAAACCTCGTGTACAACTGTCAGTGTCTTGCCTTTTTATTGTAATTAATAAATCGCCCCAACCTTTTAATGTGTGTGTGTCGTATTTCTTCTTTTGCCGGATATAACATTGGTGTCAGAAGTGGTTTGAGTGAAATCCACGTGCGTAAAGGATTAATCAAAACGGTGGAAATCAGGACAAATGAATCTTAAGGAAATTTCCATTACCACTGAATTTTTTTGGATTGACTATGATTGAGATTATGGAAAATGGAACTTTTAATCAATTGGTGAGTCACTTTGATCTTTTTAATTGTCGGGAAGAGGGAGAAGAAGACAGAAGAACGCCTCGGTCCTTTCGCTTCCGGTTTTCGTCCGCACGTTTCAACTGATGGAGAACTTCATCAATATCGTGGTACATTTCAACATGACAATTTAGACAACCGTTTCCGAAATAAATCCCCCGACCACACATATGACGTCGTCACCAGTATTCGAGAAACCGTCAAAGAGAGAGAGAAGGAACCCAATCGCTCCAAACATCCCCGAAGCTCGTGTGACCCCTCAACCTGAATTCTCAGAGAATCCGACAGTCGCAAACATCGCAGAAGTTCCTCAGAATGTCCAACTAGAATCCTCAAAAAATTCAGCTACTTAAAACCCTTCAGGAATCCTTCGGAATGTTCAATAAGGATCCTCCGACAATTCGATTGTTCCAAACTTAGCGTTGGTTCTTCAGAACGTCTGACAATGACTTCCAACGAATTCAATCCCTCTAAGAACTTCAGGAATTTCTCAAAATGTTCAACAAGGACCACTAGGATATCTAGTCGCTCTGATCATCCACAAAGTTCCTTAACACTCCCAACTACCACTACCTGAAAATCCAGTGCCTCTAAACATCTCTGGAGTTCTCCAGAATCTCTTACAACAATTTATGAGATCTCCATCTACTTTTAACATTTCCGGATTTCCCCTGAACCCTCAACAGCAACATCTGGAGAATCTAACAACTGGGAACACCTCAGGATTTCCTGTGAACGTTCAACAACCGTCCCCTAGGAGTTGAACATCTTTAAGCGTTCCAGGATTTTCTCTGAATTATCAGCAGCAATTTCCAGAGAATCCAGGAGCTCCAAATGGATCTCAACCAACTCCAGCACCTTTGAGCATACTTCATTTGGTCCCCCAGTGTATCCAAACACACCTGAATCTGTCCCAAAGCCTTTCAATGTCCGCCAGCTTCCTGCATTTCATCCAGACGTATCTGAATGAGCTTCGAGGGTCCAAGTGTCACCATATCCTCCTCAAAGGAATTCAACAGATAACTTCCAAAATTCTTTTCCTAATGACCTAATGCAAATCCTTATTCTTATGCTAATGCTTCCAATTCATCTGATCCGAACAGAAATTTTTATAGTTGGCCGATTACTTATGATGAAGAATATAAAAAAAAAGGAATTGACGGACACAATTTCCATGTCACACCTCAGTTAAAAAATTTGAATATTTTCAGATGTTTCAAGATTGTAGATGGAGCTCGAGAATTGATTCCTGAATTAGGACCGAAAAGACAAATTAATGAATGTTCTTGTCTCATTATTTTTATCATTACAGTGGCCGATATTACTTCCATTATAATGATGAATTTTCCAACGAGCTAAATGGATTTTGAAAAGAAATAACATTTAACACATCATTATTTTTACAGATTGCAGGGCAAAATCTCCTACAAACCAATCAGAGAAATTATTCTTTCAATTGAGAAATCATGAACAATTTGAAACTCTGTTTTTGCGAACATGACAATTATAATCATTCAATTGGATTCTCTTCACAAATTCAATTTTCCAAGCTTTGAAAATTCGTTTTCTCATTTCGTTTTCTCATTTTCTTCTACATTTATAGTTGGGTCACTTCACATGATTAATTCAGACAGAAAACCGTTACTTGACTTGATTGATATATGACTGAAAATTGAACAGGAGGAATTTAAAAAAAATCAAAATGATAAGAAAGACCAGAGGAATAGTTGATAGATAGTCTGTTGTAGCAGACTAACCTCAGTTGATCATCTGTGGTTAACAGATTGCCTGAGTTACATACTTGGGGTTTCATGAATCTATGACGAGCAAATTGTCAGTGGTTAACTGACTTAAGACTCCGTGGTTAACGGAAAGAATTTGTGGTTAACGAATTGTCTGTGGTTAACAGACTTGAGACTCCGTGATTAACGGAAAGAATTCGTGGTTAACGAATTGTCCGTGGGTGACAGACTGGCTTGATTATTGTCTATGGTTAGCAGACAGATCTGAAGTTTTTTTCATTTATCTGTGGTTAACAGAATTTCCTGAATATCGCATATCTTACTTTGTTTAAATTGAGTCATTTCAAGTGAATGGATGTATGTGTTGAGTGGATGATGCTTAATTTTTCTTGCTAAGTTAGAATAATTTCGAAAGCTTTCGAAATCGCAATTATTATTTATCAACATGTTGAAATTTTAGATAATTTTTGAAAAATAATTATTTGCTTTCTGGTTCTTGTTAAATGAAAATCATGATCAAATATGTTTTTAACTTGAGGAATTCTTCGTGTTGAGTCATTTTCAGATCCTGGGACCGAATCGGGAATTCGATGTACCTGATTTTATCAAACTGAAATTCGAAAGTGAAATTCGAATTATACATTGACACTCACACACCATCGAAATATAGATGATGAATAATAACACATTACTCTTTTGAAGATAATGACACAACAAACTGAAAATTGTATTGAACACTCTAGAAACGTTTGCATTGTATAGCATCAAACAATTGAACATCGGGCTATTCTTCAGTGTTGATTTCTGGGAGGTTTTAGTTGAAGAACAGACTAGGGCCCTCCCTATGTGAGATCTTACCACTCTCAGATTTTTCAGTTCATTACAACTTCCGTTGAAAAAAAAAAAATCTCGAAGTTGTAATACCTCAAATAGTCCCTGGTGTGATTGCCGGGGCGGCAATCTTTTCGCGCGGGGGAGTAGTGTTACGTATCCCCCTTCGAATCCTTATTCAATTGTCAATGACCTGAAGGAGACCCTGAATTAGGACTGTCTGATGAACATGGATCGGTAATTCTTTTTAAAGCTCGTGTACAACTGTCAGTGTCTTGCCATTTTATTGTAATTAATAAACCGCCCCAACTTTTTAATGTGTGTATCGTATTTCTTCTTTCACCGGATATAACAATATATTAGGTGTGTGACTTAATTTTTACAGATTTTTCAGTAAATTTATTTAATGTAAAAAAATAGAGAACAACGAACTTAATCTTGGAAACATTGTCCATCGTTCTCTGACTTTGCGCCATCTCTCAGGTAACATTCGAATGCTGTCGCGAAAGAAACTTGCAGGTTTCGAGGCGATAAAGTCATCGACGAATTTATGCACATCGTCCAGCGTTTTAAACTGTTTATCCACTAAGGCGTGCTGCATGGACCGGAACAAGTGATAGTCGGATGAGGCCAAGTTTGGCGAATATGCCGCGTGCGGGAGAACTTCCCATCCCAAGTTTAAGTCTTCTGAGTCGCACGAGCAACGTGAGGTCGAGCATCGCCATGCAGCAGTATGACTTGCCTGCTTCCTTGCCCAGTAAATGGCCTTTTCCGATCAAGTTCTTCGCTCAGTTTGTTCAGTTGTCAACTGTAGCGTTCCGCAGTCACCGTCTGACCTGTTTCCAGGAGTTCGTAATGAAGCACACCCTTCATGTCCCATCAGATACACAAGAGAATCTTCTTTAAGTGGATGTTCTGTTTCGGCGTCGATGTACTGGATTGTCCGGGATCTACTCACGACGTTTTACGTTTGGGATTGTCGTAAAAAATATACTTTTCATCACCCCTCACAAGTCTCCACAAGAGGTCTTTTTTTGTTGCCGGGCAAGCAGTGAAAGGCACGTATTCATACGCTGACCTAGGTTGTGTTCGGTCAACACATGTGGGACCCACCNTCACGACGTTTTACGTTTGGGATTGTCGTAAAAAAATATACTTTTCATCACCCCTCACAAGTCTCCACAAGAGGTCTTTTTTTGTTGCCGGGCAAGCAGTGAAAGGCACGTATTCATACGCTGACCTAGGTTGTGTTCGGTCAACACATGTGGGACCCACCTCCCAAGTTTTTGGATTTTTCCCATTTGACGCAAACGCTTAGAAATAGCTGTTCGGGTGACTCCTAACTGAGCTGCAAGCTCTTGTTGGGTTTGCGTTGAGTCTTCATCCAGTAGAGCTTGCAATTCCGCATCTGTAAACTTTCGAGGCTGTCCAGGACGCGGCTGGTCACTAAGATCGAAATCACCACTTCTAAAACGTTTGTACCAATAATTACACGTTTCATAAGATACAACGCCAGCACCAAGAACGCTACAGATTGATTCCTGGGCTTCAGAAGCATTTTTTTCTTGATGGAATTCGTATAAAATGCAGTGCCAAATGTGCTGGTTATCAGTTGCCATCGTAAACTCTGCTATTCTGAAAGGTTATGAAAGGTTATGTAACTTACATTGACTTGTCGTTCCGAAACCCATTTTGAAACCTTTTGTCCGATCCTTTCAAAACCAGAAAAGACCGCGAATGTATTGCTATTTTAAATATAATTTGAAGCTCGAAGAAAAAATCTCTAAAAATTAAGTCACACCTAATAGTTTCCCAGATTGTTTCTTATAATCATAGTAATGATAATAATGTACACATTTCAATAAATGAATAAACTTTTTTAAACATTTAAACAAGCGGTTTTATTGTTTTATGCATAATTTTCATCATACAATTATTTTAAATTGAGTATTAAATATATTCCTTCTATTTTTCTTCCTAATAATATTGAATTTAATATTCTTTCACAAAAAAACTTATTTGTCAATAATGATGATCTTGATGTCCTGCACGTTGAAGCTACGATAGGATTTATGAAGTACCCACAACCATGCGAATCGATGAGTTACGGCCCGAGCGATGATGTCATCCGTCGAGAAAATTGAACGACTGTGGCGCTACCTCTTATAAAAACCTCTAATTTTCTCGAATATTCGAGAATAACTAAAATACCAATGACATTATTTCCTCATATGAATCTGTGAGTCATCATGGTATCATATCCCATACAAGTAGTCTCAACGGGAATTATGAGATACTCCCACCATATGAGCGATGATGTCATTCATCTCGAGAATATTCGATGATTGTGGCGCGATCTATTTCATAAAACGTCTAATATTCTCGAATATTTCAGAACAACTAAAATACCAATAACATTATTCTTTCGTAAGAATTTGTGAGGCATCATGGAATCGTATTCCATACAAGGCTCGACAAGAATTACGAGACACCTCCATGCTCCGAGACACCTTACGAGACACCTCCCACACCACCAGCTGATCAATTAAAAACATTTTGATTGGCTGGGATACCCCCCACCACTCTACCTACCCCCTCCGGGGGTTAGGGGGGATATAAGGACTTCCTTACAACGGGAAGCTTCAGTATCGGAGTAACCTAGCCCTGATGATGCAGACTGAAATGTTTGTGAAAGGTCGGCAAAAAGCTGAATCTAGACGCGGTATCCATCCGGAAGCCACCATAATGAATAATTACGAGACACCTCCACCACATGAATCGATGAGTCATCGACCGCAGCAATGATGTCATTCATCTCATATTTTTATTATTCCTCAATAAACCTCAACAGGACTTACCCCCACCCTGCAGATCAATAAATCATCTATCTCAAACGTTCCTCAATATTATCATCATTATGATTATTCTGGACAAGTCTCAACAGAACTTACGGGAAACCCCCACCTCGCGCATCGATGAGTTATCAGTCTGAGTGACTCACCGATATCATTCATTTTGAAAATAATCGACCATTGTTTTCACATATTTGCACATGTTGGCATATGTTTGCAAATTTTGTCAAATGTTTGCAAAATGTTTGCAAATATTGTCAAATATGTCAAATATGTTTGCAATTGTTTGCATATGTTTGCATGCATTTGAAAATGTCAAATGTTTGCAAAATGTTTGCAATTGCTGTCAAATGTTTGCAAAATGTTTGCAATTGCTGTCAAATGTTTGCAAAATGTTTGCAAATGTTATTAAATATTTGCACATCTTTAGGACTTATGGGGAGTTCCCCCCCCCCCGTGCAAGTAAATGAGTCATCAGCCCGAGTGACTCATCGATAACGTCATTCATCTCGAAATTTCCGCGATTGTGACGGCAATATCCAATTTTATCCATGTGCCCACAGGTATTCATAGTATTATACTTCATACAAGTCCCACCAGGACTTAGGCGGTTCCCCCACCATGCGAGTCGATGACTCATCGATGACGTTATCCGTCTCGAACCTTCCGCGACGGTGGCGCCAATATCCGATTTCATGCAGTTTCAACGGGTCATTATATTTCATACAAGTCCCAATAGGTCTTAGAGGGATTCTCCTACCACGCGAGTCGATGAGTCATCGATGATGTCATCCTTCTCGAACGTTCCGCGACTATGGCGCCACTATTCCAGAACCTTCTACGACGGTGGCGCCCCTGGTGGTGGTTTCGCGAAGCTATCCACAACCCGCCTAGCCTATCTACTGAGAATTTAAACATCAAAGCAATGTAGGTTCAAAACGTTGAAAATCCGTCGGGAGACCCGGTAAAATTTTGACTCGGGTACCATTGACTAAAGATCAGCCAGTGGACGGAGTCAACCAAATCACTGCAAGTAAATAATGAAGCGAAGGCTATGCCGAAGCTGTGGAGATCCTCAATAAACAGATGTAACAATGACGTCGCGATTCGATAATTACTGCTCAATCCCCGTCGGTACCTGAGAATGAGGACCGATGAGTGGGATCTTTGTCTTCGATTTAAAAATCTTTTTTTTCCGCCTGATCTTTTTGGACGGACGTTAGTGTTTGGTTGAAGATTGTCTTAGTCGGAGAAGTATTGTGTTTTTCTTGTATCAGGATCCATATATTTTCGTATACTTATCTCATTTTGATCTATCTCGAACCGATTTTTTCTGTTTGTATAATTTTTCTGAGTGTGAATTTGAAGGCTAGGGCAGGAAGTAGCCGTGATGGAAGAATAGTGTGTCTACCTGCGGAGTACTGCCTTTCTAACATTTGCAAAAGCAATTGCAGGAGTAATATATCGTACCGTACACTTGAAACACATCGTTTCTACCTCATAATTTCTTTCATTTGTATCGTAATGTATTCTCAGTATCCACTCTTTCACCCAAAAAAAATTACATAAACATAAAAAATTTGTCTGAGACAAATTCATTTCCGATGAACATGCCAAATCTGTCTAGGACGGATTTCGGTGCGAGACGAATACAACACGTCCATCTCAAAAACATTGCTCTGGCTTAGAACGTCTTCAAGCGAACATAAACGTCCGTCTTAGGCAGATCATCGAAAGAACTGTTTTCCATCCGACCAAGACATAACCTTCGGGTTGAAAATTCGCCGCTCGGCGACGATCATAGGCGTACCAAAGTTTCTACATTTTGGATAGCAGAGAGAATACGTTACGACTGAGGTATTTACTACCTACTGGGGCCGCCTGGTTCCAGCTCATATCCATGATCGGAGGTAGGGAATAGAAGAAAAGAGTACTGCTAAAGAAATCAATCACGTATTTAGGATCATGATACTGTCCACAAACTTTTCACTCTAAACTGAAATAGCTTTTAGTTGCGGAACTCCTCTCATTCCCGGAGTCGTTTCAATTTTACTTGGTTTACGTGGTTTCGAGAAATGGTGGTGAATTTACAACTGCGGTCTCAAGGGGTCCGATACGTTTGGTCCAATTTTCATTAGTCCAATATCTTTTGGTCCAAACCCATTTCGTCCATTGGTACTTTTAGTCCAATGTTTTTTCATCCATTGTGTTTTTGGTCTAATTTTCTTTTGGTCCACCAATTTTTTCGTCCAATTCCGGGAAAAATGAAGAAAAAACATTTGATACGTGCACAAAATTCAATGAAAATGTCAACAATGATAGAATAAATTAACGATCAACATCAATTTTTGTTTTCAAGAATTGGGGAACATTACAAACAAAGAAAATTTACCGAGAAATTCATGCACAAAATTTAAACGAAATGTCAACGCAGTCGCTAGTGTTCTATAATGATCAATAAAAGAACGCTGTTATTCTTGTTAACTAGATAATTGATGGTCTCTTGTGAATGCACTCACTTAATCAAAATAATAATTCAGTAACTTTACATGCGAGAATTACGTGAAAACATAAATGTAGAGAATACATGGAATGAACTTATTAAAATTTAATCAGTAGAGAGAGTCAGTCAGTCTAATTCATCTTGAAATGATTTGTTTTTGTTTTTATAATTTTATATTGTGGGCTAATCCGCGCAGCCAATCAAGGACATTGTTGTAATGGTTACGGTCTGCAAATACATTCATGATACGTTCCTCACGCNTAGGACGGATTTCGGTGCGAGACGAATACAACACGTCCATCTCAAAAACATTGCTCTGGCTTAGAACGTCTTCAAGCGAACATAAACGTCCGTCTTAGGCAGATCATCGAAAGAACTGTTTTCCATCCGACCAAGACATAACCTTCGGGTTGAAAATTCGCCGCTCGGCGACGATCATAGGCGTACCAAAGTTTCTACATTTTGGATAGCAGAGAGAATACGTTACGACTGAGGTATTTACTACCTACTGGGGCCGCCTGGTTCCAGCTCATATCCATGATCGGAGGTAGGGAATAGAAGAAAAGAGTACTGCTAAAGAAATCAATCACGTATTTAGGATCATGATACTGTCCACAAACTTTTCACTCTAAACTGAAATAGCTTTTAGTTGCGGAACTCCTCTCATTCCCGGAGTCGTTTCAATTTTACTTGGTTTACGTGGTTTCGAGAAATGGTGGTGAATTTACAACTGCGGTCTCAAGGGGTCCGATACGTTTGGTCCAATTTTCATTAGTCCAATATCTTTTGGTCCAAACCCATTTCGTCCATTGGTACTTTTAGTCCAATGTTTTTTCATCCATTGTGTTTTTGGTCTAATTTTCTTTTGGTCCACCAATTTTTTCGTCCAATTCCGGGAAAAATGAAGAAAAAACATTTGATACGTGCACAAAATTCAATGAAAATGTCAACAATGATAGAATAAATTAACGATCAACATCAATTTTTGTTTTCAAGAATTGGGGAACATTACAAACAAAGAAAATTTACCGAGAAATTCATGCACAAAATTTAAACGAAATGTCAACGCAGTCGCTAGTGTTCTATAATGATCAATAAAAGAACGCTGTTATTCTTGTTAACTAGATAATTGATGGTCTCTTGTGAATGCACTCACTTAATCAAAATAATAATTCAGTAACTTTACATGCGAGAATTACGTGAAAACATAAATGTAGAGAATACATGGAATGAACTTATTAAAATTTAATCAGTAGAGAGAGTCAGTCAGTCTAATTCATCTTGAAATGATTTGTTTTTGTTTTTATAATTTTATATTGTGGGCTAATCCGCGCAGCCAATCAAGGACATTGTTGTAATGGTTACGGTCTGCAAATACATTCATGATACGTTCCTCACGCGTTCCTTTGGTGGACGAAATGGTTTTTGGACGAAAATTTTTTTGGACGATTTGGGTCATTGGACCAAATGATTTTGGGCCAAAATCCATCGGACGAAAAGGTGTTGGACGAATGGTTTTTGGACCAAAAGTACCAGACCCGGTATCAAGCCATATAGAAAATTTCGCAGGACTATACCCAAGTTGAAATTCAAATCAGGCTGAAGTAAGTGACTGATCAATAAAACCTGATATTGATCAGTTACGAAACAGCAATGAAACGCTTGCTTGGATTGAAGCCTAATCCGCATCTTAGAATGCGATCTGTCTCAATGACTGGTTCCGACTCGCATCCACTCGTGGTTTGATTGATCAAGACAGAATCAGCATTGATAAAGCCTCATTGAATTCGGACACTTTTTCAAGATCCTGAACGTATCCTGACCGGGGACCCTATCCTATAGTTCGAACATCCTAGTCAAGATCGAATAAGTACCTGATCTAAGGTGCTGAGTCAACTGACTAATAATAATTATCGATAGTCATTTTCTTACTGGAGTTGAAGAAGCTAGACGATTTATCGCTTATGCTAGTTGTTTACATTTTTGACAAATTGTAAAATGACTTCAGCTGAGCTCTCCACATAGTGAAGAAAGCGGTCAGAAGATAGTAAGGCTTATCTTCGCGGCTGGACTTGGAGTGAATTCTCATCAATATAGGTTTATCAACTGGAACAAATATCGCAGAGAAATAAATGACGAAATCAAGATGCATGGCTGGTACTTGTAGAATCATTAATTGAAATTACGAAAAGTAGAGTACCCGCGTAATTTCGCTTCTGAAGATTCATTCGAAATGAGAGGATTAGTATATAGATTAGTATTACCACGGAAACAGAAAAAGGCACAACTAACTACGGTTTAGTCTAGTATTCTTGAATTCGATTAACCAATGCTCCGCAGATCTTGTTAGGAAGGCTTTTAAGCGGAGCTCTTCCACCGTAGTTGTTAATACATGTTTCCATAGAAAAAACACTGTCGTCTCATACATGTAAATTCTCTATGTTCTCTATTCCTTCAATGACTTTAGTGGGTAAGTTCATTGGCTAATGTGCGACAGTTTCCAAAACCTAATAATTTAAAGTCTGTCGAATGTGCGAATATTGGCGGGAAAAAATGAGGTATTCAACGTCAAATGAGTCAACGGCTGACCCTCACTGTCTTGAAAATTCATCTCGATTTTCTAGAAAAACTATTTCTGAAATTTTATCAGATCTTTTCAACAGCCCATTTCGGAGATATAATTTTTTCTTAGTTTTCTTGTTTTTTTTTCAATAACTCCAGTTCTATTCATCCGATTTTCATTCATGACTCGTCGAAATTTTAAATTTTCTACCATCTATAAGAATATTTTGAGTAATTTTTTTTTAACCCCTAGGTACTCATAAGACCGAATTTTCAAAAAAAGAAGTTGAAAAACTTGAATTTTTAAAATTATGTCACGTTTTATTTTTCACGTCATTTTTCCAGTAACTCTTATAATCAAACAAGTAATTTGAACCGTCATATAAGTTGGATTTCGTTCTACTGTCGGTGTCAAAAGTAGAGACCACTCGAAATAAACGTCTATAACTCGACGAAAAAAAACCGTGAAAATATGAGACCAATTGCACTGTGTAATATAAGTATTTCACTCACCCAATACGAAGTTTCAAGTTTTTAATTTGATTAGTTTATTTATAATCGCTGTGAGAAGCCGAAAAACCCCCCGATTTTCAAGGTCCGTAAAAGTCGGCAAACTTTGAACCGCTACCATACGTACGAAAAAAATTTGTTTTAAATCGTCAATTTTTCCAGAGATTCGTTGAACCCTTGGGAAGCCAACGAGAGAAGAAAAAACTCGATGTTGTGATAATTATTTATTTAATTAATAGAAATGTCGACCGCGGCTATCTCGTTGTAGAATTGCCGAACCGACCTGGAAAAAAAATGCATTCTGAATTCAATGTAAAACACATTCGGTCAATGTTTTTCTAATAAACAATCTCCGATGATTTAAAAAAAAATCGAGAAAATTCGTGAAAAAAAGTGCTGTTAAAACGATCATAACTCGTTATGGGGTTTATGGGCCCGATCACCATCGGTCCCTCAAAATTGAAAACACTTGTGCGCCTGCCTACCTCTTTCAGAGACGTCAATACTAGTTACAGTCGTTTGGGCCCTTTGGGGCGCAAATACACTGTACATTGCTTGCCCCCAGAGAGCCCAAACGACGGTAACTAGTATCGACGTCCCTGAAAGAGGTAGACAGACGCACACGTGTTTTCAATTTTGAGGGACCGACGGTGAGCGGGCCCATAAACCCCATAACGAGTTATGATCGTTTTAACAGCCCTTTTTTTGACGAATTTCCTCGATTTTTTGAAATCATCGGAGATTGTTGACGATTTAAAAAAATACTTATATTACACAGTGCAATTGGTCTTATATTTTTACGATTTTTTTTTCGTCGAGTTATAGACGTTTATTTCCAGTGGTCTTTACTTTTGACACCGACAGTAGATCTATTTTATTTTCAATTTTTCCTTCTTGAAATTCCATGAATTTGGTCAAAATGCCCCAAAATGGCATTGATTGACTTTGATTATAAACAGTATGAAGTGAATTTAAACATATACTTATATGTTACATATTTTTGTGATACATAATCGAAGTCGTTTTGGAGTGTTTTGACCAAATTGGCGGACTGTCGTGAAGAAAAAATTAAAAATAAAATAGATCCAGAACGAAACCCAAGTTGTATAAGGGCTCAAAATACTTGTTTTGATTATAAGAATTACTGAAAAAAAATGAGAAAAATAAAAGGTAACAATTTTGAAAATTCAAATTTTTTCAATTTTTTTTAGAAAATTCGGTATTATGAGCACCTCGGGATTGAAAAAAAATCCCAAGATCTTCTCATAGATGATAGAAAATAGAAAATTTTGAGCCGTCATAAATTAAAATCGGCTGAATAGACCCCGAGTTATTGAAAAAAAAAGAAAAAACAAAGAAAAAATCATATCTCCGAATGGGCTGTCGAAAAAATCTGAAAAAAATTGAGAGATAGTTTGTCTAGTCCCCCAATCGTAGAAAAAATCGAGATCAATTTCCAAAAGGGTGAGTGTCAGCCGTTGACTCATTTGGCATGGAATATCTCAAATGTTCTTTATTCTGTGAAAAATGTCATCTTTTATTTTCAGGCTTATCCGAAGAGAGATATCACGAATATCGTAGAGTCATCTCATTATGTCAGGGTGGGCGGTTGGTGCAAGCCAGGAAGAACCAAGTGCAAACTGTCCAGATGGGTGAAGCCATACAGATGCCTGGGTAATACACTCTTTTAATACACTTAACACATGCCCTCTTTGTGCATAACTATGCCCGAAAGACTTAGAAAAAATCGTAACTACTAAAGCACGGATTAAAAGAAAAGAATCTGCTCATGGTACTATTTTTTTTCATTATTCGCCGTAAAATATGTTTTTGACCATCTACAATACAATCTACATAACGTTCCCTTGCTAAGGAGGGTGGTTAGAAAAGTGGTTTTTCAGGCTTAGCGTTGGTCTTTTGGCATGGCTAACCCAAGCTTACTAGATTTATCAGGTTAAGCCAACGTACACTGAGAAAACAAATTACTTTTGACAAGGTATTATTTTCTCGGGAGTAGAATTTATTTTTTTAGGGGTGTATTTCTCCAGGCCAGTCATTCCCAAGTGGTCCAAGTCCATCTCTAAATATTGCAATTATGTTTAATTGTAGGATGACAGTACTACATATGACCTTGAATGAACTACATGGACAATTATTAATATTTAGATATATTCCAAATTATTTTACATAAGAACATCTCAAATTTGAAGAAATTGAAAAATAATGAAGAGTGTTCATTGAAGGTCATATGTAGGGGAGGATAGGACAAAATGGACCCCTGATGTGAAAGTAATAGTTTTTATTAAAAAAATTAATTCGGTCGATTTGGACACCCTTGTTTACATTGACGTATTACAATCAATAAATTTGGTGGAAAACGTATGGATCAAAGCGTTAAAGCATAATTGTAGGATTGTTTCACGAGGATCATACTCCGCGAAGATCAGGCCTCGCGAACTTCAAAGTCGTTACATTCATGCCTGACGAGGGTCAGACGTTGGATGGGTTGTCTCCATTATCAGGTCAATTGATCGGTTTGTAGATCAATCCTGTTTGATGAAGCGACTTATTGCACGGTGTGACATAAAAAAATTTAACGCACTCCGTTGCGCAAGTAGAAAATACTACGAGTGCTGGAACATTCAAAACTAATAGATATACTAAAAATTGACTGAGCGCCGTCCGTCTCCTCCCAAGCTTTTGAATTATCCTGTCTTGACATATCCCTGGCCCGATACAAACCCTGGTTATGTAACAATACTGGTTATGATAACCATAGCTCGGCGGAGTGTTATCACTTCCAAGCTGATTCACTACCAAATCTGTATATTTGCAGTGGGCGAGGTCTCGTAGGTGTCAGACAAATTCCCGGCCAAATCTGGCCCATTCTAAAGTCTCGTATAACTCACCCTGTGCCTTAATCAGACTCTGGAAGCTAATTACTAAGGAAATGAATTGGCGCACCCAATCAGAATGTGTAAATAAAATTGGTGGGGATATTTCGCGTTCTGATTGAGTACAAAGATGAGTTTGTGTATCGATTTTCCTTTATACTCGACTTTCTAACGGAGCGTATTGACGGTATATGCATGTCGGCATAAACATGTCGGTAATCATTACGGTATATGAGCAAATCCACTCCAAATTAGCAGGACAAAAAAGTCGACGCTGGGGATTTTTGTCTCAATTTTTTTTTGAAAAGATGGCGATTAGATAAAAATTTTGAAAGAAGAACAATTGAGGATTATAGATAACTGAGGGGATTATGATTTTTTGAAAATTGCTAGTTTTTGTTTAAAAAAAATCCAAATTGATCCCAATATCTCTGCGGGGTTGCCAGCTATCAAATCGCCCTTCGGCACACTCAAAGAACATGAAAAACCCTTCAAAATGAGATGTCATATATAACAGTATCTTCAGTTTGACGGGGTTTATACGAGAAAACGTTTTTTTTAATGGTTAATTACTCAAAAAGTTAATTTAAAAATCTGAAATTTTCACCACAAATTGTCAATGAAAGATCAAGAATTTTGGTGCCAGTAAGAGTTCATCTTTCGCCGTAATACGGCGATTACTAATTTTTTTATTGAGACAAGTATTGAGAATGACCGAAAATCGCTATTATTCATGCAATTATCGCCCAAATAAGTGGATATTCAATTAAATATTAGCAAATGGTGGAGGTTAGATTCATTATCTTCTATTCATCTTCAGTAGGATTTTTTGAGTAAAAATTTATTATTTCTCTAATTATACAATAGAAATACATTTTTTTATGAGTTTTCATTTGTTGGTAATCGAAAATTTAATTGAATTCACTCATTTTTAATTATGCAATTGCATATTCACTCATTTGGAGGATGATTGCAGGAATAATAGCGATTTTCGGCCATTTTCAATACTTGTCCTACTAGAAAAAATAATAACCGCCAAACTACAGCGAAAGACAAACTCCAATTGGCCCCCGAATTTTTTTCATTTTATTGACAATTTTTACTGACAATTTCAGATTTTTTTTAAATTATCGCTTTTAGTAATTATGGATAGAAAAAAGAAGTTTTCTCGTATAAACCCCGTCATACTGAAGATAATGCTATGTATGACATCTAATTTTGAAAGGTTTGCATGTTCTTTGAGTGTGCCAAGGGACGATTTGTTAGCTTGAAGACCCGCAGAAATATTGGGGGCAATTTGGAAAAAAAAATTTTGGACAAAAACTAGCTATTTTCAAAAAATTGTAACTCCCTCAATTATTACTATTTTTCAATTTTTCTTTTTTCAAAATTTTTGTCTGATCGCCATCTTTTCAGAAAAAAATTGAGACAAAAATCTCCAGCATCGACTTTTTTGTCCTGCTGATTTAGCGTGAATCTGCTCATATGCATGTTCAGAATGCGGATTCAGTTCAATAGTTTAAGATTTGATCCTTCACTATTCGAATACTGTAATTTGTTAGCTGGGCTGCAGCCTCGCATGCGTACGAGACGTTCCAAAGCGAGACGTTAAAGAGAATTCTCTCGGTCTCGAAAAATATCCAAATTTTGAGTATTGTCTAGATTACGTGAGATAACGATCATAAATCGAGAAAAATAATGAAAAGGCTCTCCGGTTTATCTTGCGAGGGCTCAACGTTGCAAGGCACATACAGCCACGGCCATACCTTGCAAGCATCGAACCACGCACGGGTCATGTTGCACAGAATTTGAACGTTACCAGGGTCATCATGCGTGGCTTAAACGGTAACATGGGTTACACGACAAGGCACAAAATCACCAGAATCAAATGGAAGAGTTTTCTGATTATGTCACTCAACTAGCAACATAATCTGAAGGCCCTTGTGATTGTAGTACCTGCGTCTCCTGATTGACCTTTGTGATTGTTGAATCCTTGTAATTATTCTCCTTGCCTTTCCCGGTTGACCCATACAGTCGTTTTATTCTTAAGATTGTCCTGTCTGTCTCTAGTTTCAAACTTGTGAGGGCTGATCCTTGTAACGTTTGACCCTTTCAAGCTGTAACCCTGGCAACATTCAACTCCCACAAGGTATGACCTTAGTGAAGTTCAACTCCCGCAAAGTATGACCCTGACGAAGTTCAACTTCCATAAGCTATATACGATATCAATATCCAAACGTTTTTTACATTAAAGAAGGGAATTTATATAGCGTTCCCCATCCTTGTGACCTCATAGGAAATGATTGGATGAAATTTGGATGAGGTAGGACCTTTAAGGGGTCTTCTCAGTAAGACAAAACCGGGATGCGCGCGCAGATAAGTAAAGCGTAAAATTATTAAGTTAGTGAGGTTATTTTCGAGAGAAACGAAGCATCAAACATAGCGTCCGTTGGATAGTGACAGACATCACGCATTATTGTTATTGTTAATTTATTCAATAAATTAACGACACAATTCGATAAGAAATCTTCATGCCCATATTTTTGAGGGTTTAATATACATAAATATAGTCTCCTTTGTTGGTTAGCACTACAGTTAATCAACAGTGTGAGGGGTAAGAGACAAAATAGCGTTCATAAAGCCGATGTGTAAGCGGAAACTTGAATGATTAATTAAAAACGAACGAAACAATGAAACTACTCAGAGCTTTTTTTTTACAATTTTCCTATCACCATTCTTGATTATTATATGACATATTCACTTCGCTAGCACATTCTCGTTTTGTGGCCAAAATTACTGAGTAGACTCTTAACCCTCGCGAAGTACAACCCTGATGACGTTTGACCCTCACAAGGCATAACCCTCACCAGGCATGATCCTTGCCGCATTCAACCCTCGCACAGTATGACCCTCGTGAGCACCCTCGTGGGACCCTGACGGTCTCGACGAGACTCTCGGCAGAAATCTCGCTCTAGAGGCAGTCTCGTTGTAAGATATATACTAGATATAAATTTGCGCATATGTATGCACTTATATCTCGCATATTACATATTTTGCCGCAAATATAAGTGATGTATCTGAGATATATGCTCGGATATATATTTTTTCCATGAAGGATAAAAAGCTATCTGTGAAACTTCGCATGTAACTTCATCAAATCTTACTAATCATTCTAATCCACTTATGTTACGCCAAATTTACAGAGGGACCTTTCCAGAGTGATGCACTTCTAGTACCAGAAGGCTGTCTTTTTGATCATTTACATAACCATACGAAATGTTGGGAATCTCATAAGTAAGTTATGTGACTCAGTCATATTCGAAGAATTGCTTTTTTTCGTAATTTCTTCGCCTAGAATATAAATCGATAAAGATTATTTTACTCAAGTGATAAACGCTGTGTAACTCTTCTGAAGTTTTCATATTCTTAGCATCATTTGAAGTGTTATTGAAATAGAATGAAACTGTGCATTAAATTGTTGTAATTATTACGATTACTTTTGCCGTCAAAATATCGGTCAATAAAATTTCGGTATTCAAATCATATCGATAATTTCGTGTCGTCTAACAAGCATAATAATCAAAATTTGTTGATTGTACCACAATGATACTGGATATTAAAATTTCACTTGCAAATGTGATAAAATGTGAATGTGATGTGTGTTGAATTACCACGTACCCCTTGAACTTCAAAATGGTTCGGGGTATTACCCTGAAACGTTCTTGCACAAAATAGTCCATTCCGATACGAGTGCGTAATAATGGCTTTGACTCATCGGAGATGTGTAGCGCTCGCCGAAGGCGAGTGCTACCCTCGCAAAGATCACAGAACACTTTTCCCATGAGTGTCGAGCCCTATTTTTCATCACAATGTGTGAAAACTGAGATTTTTTACTTTACGCACAAATGATGAAAACGATTATGTAAATTTCCAACCTGTGGAACTTGATATGGGTGATTTCGCAGTTTTGTACTTGGAGAATCTCGATTTTGTTCAGGCCTCTCATATGGTATTTCAACGTTCAAAAGTTTAAAAATATTATTTATTTATTCATTCCATTTGATTACCTGGAAAAGAGAATTTTTTTCGACCTGTTAATTTTTGAATAAATTTTGCGTTTCAGAGGACAAAAAAAACACTCAAGCGTAGTGGAGATATAAAACGTACTAGATCTATTACTTTCTTTTTCAAGGAACAAATTTTCATTCAAATCGACTCCCAAGAAGGCCACAATATGTTTTTTGGCACAAAAGATTACTTTTGTAACCATGTTTTTTGTAACCATGTTTCGACTTAAACCGCTCTACCTCTTCCCTACTTATAATATTTTTGAGTATCAAAACGGGAGAGTGGGACAAACTGGAACTGCAGAAAAAAGTGATTGTAGGGCAAAATTGAGATAGGGTTTTTGGAGGGAAAGATGGTTTAGGATTACCGTAAACGAAAAGCGTACCGATTCCGTACTGATTTTTATCATTCTGATTTAAGATTTTTTCTAATGACTGTAGGATTGCATCTATCAAATGTACGAGGTAATAGCATATTTCAGGATAAGTGCGGTAGGGTTTTTTACTCGTATGGAGTTGGTGTTCGAGCCGAAAACGAGAACTGGCCAACCATACGAGTAAAAAATTCAATGGATCTAGTTATGAACCATATTTTCCCGCAATGATTTTCAATTTCACTACTATTACTTTCTTTCTCAAGGAAAAAAGTGTTTCCACTCAAAAATTCTGTGTGTATATAAACAATTGCAAAATCAGAAAAAAAGCTCATTTCCACCGCAATGCCAAATTGCAATGAACTTCAACAGATTCTGAAATGGATAGATATTTTTGTTATAAAATTATGAAATAGAGAATAGAGTTTCTACTCTATTCTCTATTTCATAATTTTCATATAATCATTCCATTCTATGGAATGATTATAAAATCTTCATCAATTTTCAGTTTAATGGCGGTGCAGGAATAGAGGTCAAATGCCCATCTCCCCTTCTGGTCAGGGACAAAAAGGCATATGAATCAGACCAAGTGATGAATATGCTCAAATGTGTAAATATTGTGACATTTTTCGAAAGCAATTTGAGAAAAATACATAATTGCCGCTCACACAGAGAGATTCAAGTCGAATCTCCAACCTGATTCACGTCAATTTTGCAGCTTGATTCAAGACGATTTTCAGCTTGTTTCGAGAAGATTAATCGACTTGATTCAGAGAGGTTACTCACTCCCGAAATCACGACACCACTCTGCCATGAAATCATTCCGAAATCACTCCGAAATCCGTAAAATCACCGAAATCACTGACATCAAGTGATTTCAGTTCTCTGCAATCATTTTCGAAATCATCTCCAAAATCACGTGAAATGGTCTGAAATCGATGAAATGACCGAAATCAGTGGCGCACTGGCATAATGCGAACCGTGCAAGTAATTCGTGATTTTGAAATTGACACGCCTACCAACGATCTAGAAATTTCGTCGGTTTATCATCAGTTACCTATCAATTGCAACCGACGTGGTCACCGGTTCCACACAGCTTTCAACCTACAAGGAACTCACGGAAACGTCACGCAGTTACCTCACTGGTTACACGTAGGTGTAACCCATCAAAAATCCACATGATTATTTATTCATCTAATTATTATTAACAATTTGTGAATAATGAATAACTCATTAATTGCTATGGAAAAGCATGCCCAATGATAAGAATCGATTTATATACGTAGAAAAAGAAAAAAAAATCACATTTTCGGTGAGTGGTCACCCATCCAATTCCGAACCGTACTCGATGTTACTTTGATGATCGTCTGCTGTGCTGAAGTCCAAGTCCACTATCCTGTAATTCTTGAGAATATCACATTCCGACATGCCAGATAAGGCGAGGATTCTTATTCTTTGACGATTGACTTATGATTATTATGCCTAAACCTTAATTGTAACCCTTCTTTTTTACCTTTATTTCTGACCATTATTGCTGGCCCTTATTAATGAACCTTATTCCTGACCCTTGAGACCCTCAATTTTGACTTTCCATTCTGACCCTCGTGACCCTTATTTCTGACGTCTATTGTTTATCCCCCTTTCTGACCCTCGTGATCCTTATTTCTCACTTCTATTATTTATCCCCATTTTTGATCCCCATGACCCTTATTTCTGACGTGTATTTTTGACTCGCATTTCTGACCCTCGTGACCCTTATTTTCGACACTAATTCCTGATCCTTATTCCTGCCTCTCGTGACCCTTATTTCTGACATTTATTTCTGATCTTTATTTTTGACTTTCATTTCTGACTGCTGATTTTGACCCTTATTTAGTGTACTGCTGAATTCTCGACCAGTTATGCCCGGCTGGACTTGGATAATTGAATGCCGTTAATACTTTGTAAGGGACAAATAAGTTACAAACGGGTTGAGCTACGTGAGAGTGATCGGTGGTGAACTCATCTGTAACGGACAATAATCGTCCCTACGAGTATTGTTGCGTTTGGAACCTACGGGTTACACGTCAGGTACAACCTACGAGTCAGTAACCCGCAACAAACTCATAGGTTCCCAATGCACGTTGGGGGCTCCCGACGAAATTTCTACTCGGGCGATGGTAATAAACTGCCGTATACTCACTGCCATAGTAAAATGGTAAAGTGGATCGCTTTTCATCCTGATTAGCTTAAGATTGGGGGAGTGGAATCAAACGAATTTGTTATCAGTTGCCAGTTATTATTGCTAGTTTTAATTTTCAGAATTTATCACAATCCGTTTTGCCCCACCTCTATTATTTATTAACTTTATTTTCCTGAAATCACTAATTTAGAATTAATGAAATCATTCGAAATCATGACATCACCTTCCGTGAGGCTCGAAATGCCCGAAATCATTTTTTCCGAAATCACTGAAATCACTCGAAATCGACTTCATTTCAAAATCATGGTGTCACTTAATTATGGAGTAAGTAGCTCCTCGCTTGATCTACGTCTATTTTGATCTCGATTCGAGTGGATTTTTCGACTTGATTTAAGTCTATTATCAGACTTGATTCCAATCGATTCTAGAGGGTCATGCTATACATGGGTGGATAATACAGGGTGTCCCAAAATGAAAGGTCGTCTTTGTAAGGGTAGTTCGGGGAGCTCATTTGGAGACGAAAAGTCTAATGACATTTTTCTCTCCCACGCTTTGTTGACGAGTTATTCGCGAACAAAGCGAAAATTCAACGCAAAACACCCTTTCTTTGGAAATTCATATCTCCTCTCTTACTTAGGCTGGAGGAATAAAAATGATGCCAATTGATTGGGCACTTAACGCACAATGAGCTGAAAAAAATGTTCTCCTATGATCATACCCGGCTGAGAAAACCCGCAATGAATTTCAACGTGGTGTCAGAACCGTTTTTGCCTGTCGGACAGAAAAATGTCATTAGACTTTTCGTATCCAAATGAGCCCCCCAAGCTACTTTTACAAGGACGACCTTTCATTTTGGGACACCTTGTATATGGGAAAGGATATGGGATTATCAATGGGGTGAGGGATTTATGGGCGGGGTGGTGAAAGTTGGGCTTTATCATCGAGTGCCACTGATAGAAGGATTCAGTTGCTGTAACCGAGGTTCTGTAACTATTACCCATTTGCCCAGTTGAATATGAACAACTGAATGTAGAATTTCGAAACATTCTCGCGACGAAATTTGCAGTCAAAGTCGCTCTCAATCAGGTCATAACTGGTAGACCCAGTTAGAATAGGCCATTGGGTGAGTACATCGTCAATGGTTTTGTATTTTTTATTCCCAATATCTTCTTGACGAAGAGAATAGGTCGCTCCCCAGTGCTGTGTCACCAATGTTTTATCTCTACAGTGCACCAGTAGAGCTTTGCTCATCTGGCGGGCGTCTCCATCGCAATCTACATTTGATGAAAATAGATGAAAATCAGCAAAACTAGGAAGGAAAGCTATGGAATTACCAATTTGTGATCTGAAAGAAGGAAAGTACCTGAAGGAATGTCAGTAGCTTCAACACCTCGTTGCAAGAATTGTTTCTCAAGGTTGTTCGCCAGTCGAATGATTGCTAACCGATTGTGATATTTATCCACCAATTTTCCTTTGGAAGCAACGGATTTTGAGGTTCTACTTACTGCTTTGCGTGTTGGTGGTACATAGTAGGTTTGCACAATCTCTTTGGGAAACAGTGCCACAATTTTGTTTGCTAATGCCTCAAACTCTGGATTTTTTCTGTAAAATCCGAAAAAATATCATCAGTATAAAGCTGGAGCTGATGACTTCAAAAAATTTGGGAAGAAGAATGAAAATTTGTCTAACAATAATACTCACAAATTGTCCTTGATATAATGCAGGGTGATTACTTCACATAAGACTGCCTGGCAAGTAGTTGATAACTCCTGCTTGTATTTATAAATCCTGTACACAGCATCACCGTAAGGATGATTTCTCACTATTTTCTTCAAATCGTCATGATCAACTTTTGTTGAAGTGGTCTTTTTACGCTTGGAGGAATGCCCTGGGAGAGAATCTCCAGAATAATCTGCGATTTTATCTGATCTGCTACAACTTTCCGTTAGTTGTTGTTCTATCTCCTCCTCAACGTCAACTTCAAGATCCTGATTTACCAAGGCATGACTCTCCAGAAAATTCTCCAATGCCTCACAATTTTCTGCGTTAATATCATCCTCATTTCCATTCAATGTAGAGCTGGCAATTACTACTAATTCGTCTGGTAAAACTTGACCTTGAGCACCAGAAGAGAGACGTTGATTGGACGTTTTGACAGTCTTTGTTGTTTCAATCTGAAAGACAATTTATAGAAATTACTAACCACAGTAAATACCACCAACTATAGCTCCATTTGCCCTCTGCCCCTCTCTCTGCCTCTCATTTCTCTCTCTCTCCAACCTCTCCCTATTAAAATAAAGACCAACACATTCCATTCTCATCATCAGACAACACAAGGAGTTGAAAAAAAAATTATAAATAGATTTTTGTTAAGGATAATGGTAGTGTGAACTGATTTAGGGAGATTAGGCCTGATAAATCACATTTGAAATCCCTCAAGGATGCTTTAAAAACTTGAAAATTTGAAAAAATCATTGCGAGTTTACTCTATTGTTTCATCTCACTTCAATTAACTGATCTTCAACAAATCTACAAAATAATCTGGACAAATTTCCTGGACTTACCTCGTTAGAACAATTTGTTATTTTTGACGTGATAAAACTTCACGAGTCTATTCAGCTCATATTAATTGTTTAATTATTGTTGTAATTTTTTTTTATTTTATTGATGCTTTTATAATTATTTGACCCAATAATTGGCCTTGTGGTGTGGGGTCTTTATACATAATAAATAAATAAATATGATTAATTAATTGATTATCCAGAGAGTGAAGGATTTGAGGAGAAATTGTAAAGATAACTTTTATCACATAGTTTTAAATCAAATAACTACATGGATAAACAATGATGTTCTAGTTCGTCACGTTTTATCACCTCAATGTCGAATTTGATAGAATCTTTTTTAATCGTGAAATGTGTACTGATATATTTTACTCTTATAAACCTACGTGTTCTTTGAATTTTTTTTGCAAGATGAATAGTTTTTCCAAATTTGTTATAACACTTTGTTTGTCGCGTTATGTGGTAATTTCAAAAACTCTTCCAATATTTCCAGATTATTGATCCCAGACTCTGTGAAATAATCCAAGACGAAATGAGAACAAAAAATGACAAGGGTTAAATGCTCGTACATAAAATAGAAATTTTTGAAGGTTATGGCTTTTGAAAAATAACCCAGAGATGGAATAATGAAACAAAAAATATTAGAAAGGCATAAGAATAGTTCAGGAACTTGTAGAAACAATTGAGACATCATTATTGATGGTTAGAGTTTGGGATATATTTTAATGAATAGGTTATTTTCCAACATGCACGTAACAGAAATGTAATCAAACAGTGGATCGATTCATTCGTCATTACTCATTCGTAATACATCAATGTACTTACCGTCCAATTTCTCGAAAACATCAATCAAATTCCACTCTTCAAATAAACTTTTCATTTTTTAATAATTAACGTGAATAATTTCAATAATAAATAATTTATCCGAAGTCAACCGGCGTCACTGCGACATATCAATATGGACCGGTGATCTAACCTTCAACTAGATGGCGCATTGCATTACCCTCGAGTCGGTAACTATTACCGAATACGCGGTTGGCGGAAGAGAAAAGTTGATTTGATACAACTGCAACGAGAATTGCCTTGTAATTGGATGAAAGGAGATTTCTGGTTAAATGGAATGAATTGCCAGTTGCATGAACTGCATCAGTGAAAATAGGTTCAACTGAATTCATAAAGTAACATTAACAAATCCCTTCTATCAGTGTGAGGGGTTTCAAGCAAGGGTCTTATGTATGGTCTTATGTGGAGGTCTCGCTTGGCCGGGACGGGTCTTATATATGTGGAGGAGGGGGGTTTATTAAAACGCGATTTCATTGATTGCGCGGGTTTTATATCGGGGAAGGTGGGATTATATAAGGATCGGAAATATATAAGAATCAACACTAAGCGTCACAAGGGCTAGGCGTTATGGTTAGAAATGACGAAATTAAATGAGAGTCAAAACAAAAGGACAGAAATGAAAGTCACAATTCCGGGTCTCGAAGGTATGAGTCAGAAATAATGGTCAACAATCGGGGTCAGAAAAAAGAATCTGAACGAATCATCAGTTTAGGTGTGAGGGTCTGAAATAAAAGCAGAAAATACATTAAGAAGACAAGAGTTTTTTGAGAACTTCGTTTTAACTTGTATCGAGATATTCCTGGCTCGAAAATTTCCAAGCGCACAAGATCTCACACTAAGAAAAAAAATCTTACGCCAAGAAATTTTATAGTTGTCCGAAAGATGAGGAAATCGGTTCATATCAAGAAAACGAGTTCTCAAATCAATTCAAGTGGTTTTTGCATTACATTCTTTTAGAGTCGAGGCTAACAACTATTAAATGAATTAATTCGATTTTTCTTGGTATGAGAAATCGCTTTCTTGTCATTAAGAAATTGTCCTTGTCTTTAGGACAACTATACCAAATCTTCCGAAAAATTTTTTTTGCCAAGAAGATTTTGCACGATAGTTTGCTCTTGAAAATTTTCAAGCTACGAGTTTCTGGATATAAATAAAGATGTACTTCTCAAAAAACTTTGTTTTCCTCAGTATAGGGATTGAAACTAAAGATTAGATGCAAGAATAAAATTTAACGGTCACGAGGGTCAAGTGTGATGTGAAAAATGAGGGTCAGATATGAGAGTCAAAAACTAAGGTTACAAAATCAAAGGCTTGAAACTAAGAGTCACAAAAATGAGGATCAAAATCACAACTGAGGGTCAAAAGTAAGGCTCATTTCTGAATTTTACTTTTGATTACTGAATTACTTTTGACCCGTGTTAACATGTCTCTTGCAATATTGAAGATTTGTATTTTGAATGGGCGCAATCGGCCGAATCGTTTCAGAGATACCTTTTGTATATAATCTATTTCATCAAAAGATTGACAAATCTCCCTGTAGACACCCTGCAGATCGTGATTACGGTTCATACGGTTCATCGTGACATACGGTTGTATGTCTGTCACAGACACATGGACTGGAAATTGCGACGGATTCATTTTGAAGCTTACTGCTCGTAGAATTGGTAAAAGTGAAAAAAAGAAAAATACTAATAACGCAAAAAGCAATAGTCACATGCTTTCTGTCGGATAGGCTCAAATCCCAGCTTATTTTTCATTTTTTTCCCTCTGAACGTTTTTATTTACAAAATAATTTATCATTTGTCAAAGATTTGAAAATACAATAAAGGAAAATGTAAAAAATTGAGAAAATAGTCAATTTTTCCATAGAAAAGTCTAAAAGTAATTTTTCATATGCGATAAAATTGAAAGAAAAAGGATTAAAAAATTTATTGTCTTTTCGACATTGAGAAAACCATATGACAGCCTCAACAATATTCAAATTTGGAAGGTACAAAATCGAACCATTAATTAGCGAAATTAGCCATATATTCGTTTATATGTAAGGGAGATTTTTGAAAATACCTACTCATTTAGGTGAGAAAAAAATATAATTCTGTCAACCCAATTTGTTTCAGCCAAGAAGTCATAGGGAAATGTTGTATGGAAATTACGGACATTTGTTTGTCTGAAACAAATTTAATGGGCAGAATTTTTTTTTTCAGTATAACTCTCGGGATATTATAACCGTTTTTTTTATTACATTGAGAACTTTATTTGTGTACGAGAAATTGAAAATAAACAGTAATTCCTCCAATTCAAAATTTTAGTTGTGATTTCGATTACATATTTGAATTGCTAAAAACCTTCTTCTCACACTTTAAGGTGGAACTCCACGGCAGCTGATACCTGTCGTGAGCGAAATATGAATCTCCGAAGTTTCGCAATGCTTCTTCCCTGTGGAATATCTCTTTTCTCAGGCGTGGAGTTCGTATGTTGTCCAAAGCATCTGAAAGGTATGTAACGTACGGAGTCATTACATGATGGATTCGGAATAGGCATGTGCAAAAATTTTATGACACTTCAGTGACACATCATATTACTATCACATCACAGAGGCCAGTTATGACAATTTTCGTCACATGACCAATAAGTGACCACATTGTCGACTGACCATCAATAAAAAAATGGATTTTAGGAATCTTCCCCCCCGGAAAAAATCTCGGGACAAAATCCCCCTGGACAATATCACCCAAAAAAAACCCGGACAAAATCTCCCCCCAATAATCTCCCCCGAAAACTTATTCGTACAATCACAACAATATTATCGATCATACAGCTAAAAAGGAAAAAAAAGCAAATGAAAAAATTTCCAACTCACTTGTCTTTATTTCACGGAAGTCATTGAAAAACGTGAAAACATACTTATCGAGAGGTTCAAATAATGACGAAAAAAACACAAAGAATAAAACTGCTCCAATCACAACATTTGCAAAACAGCAATCAATATCGCTTGACTCAAGCGGGTTCACGCAATCATCCCAAACAAAAAAAAATCAAGGAAAATAAAAAAAGAAATTAATCAAAAAATATAACTCAAAGTATTTACACGAATTCGCCCTAAAAAATCAAAATCACCAAAATATCCACATATTGTGACATCACAAAATATTGTCGGGAAGGATTTTGGAGTAGGTAGAAGGGGAACCAGAATGATTGTCGACGCACCCCCCCCCCCCCCCNAGGGGAACCAGAATGATTGTCGACGCCCCCCCCCCCCGGGAAATACCGCCGAGCTATCTCAAATAAAATGAAAGGAAAAGAAACATAGAAATATAAATTTTTAAAATAAACCTTTGTTAACATTTTTTTGTATCGAATTTGATGATTCTCCTCTCAGGGGAGATTTTGTTTAAGAGATTTTGTCCGGGAGATTTTGTAGGGGGGGGGCGTAATAACTTCGTA